>NC_045448.1:6890202-6927945 GCF_002776525.5 Piliocolobus tephrosceles | reverse complement strand
ATCTATCTATCTATCTATCTATCTATCTATCTATCTATCTATCTATCAATCATTCCTGGGGTCTCACAGCTGCTCTGGGCCATGACTAGGAGACAGCTTTTGAGCCTCACTTCTATGAGGCTGAAAGCCATCACTCTTTTCCCCAACTGGGAAAATCATTGTCTATCATCTATCTATCTTTCTATATCTCTATTATCTATCAATCAATCAACTGATCATCTATCTACTTATCATCTGTCTACGTATCTGCCACCTGTCTACTTAACATCTATCTGTCCACCTACAGATCATATACCTATTTACCTCCCTAACATCTATCATCTGTTCATCTACATATTGTCTATACATCTGTCTCTCCATCATCCATCTACCTGTCATCAGTCTAGACCAAGGAAACTCTTTTCCCTATTCTGCTCCAAACCTATTGGCTTACTCCTGCACACTTGCTTTTCCTTGGTAACCTTAAGTAAAGCCAGATCTTGCAGATTAGTTCTGTTTCCTTCTATGCAGTACAAAACCCTGCTATTTCCAAACGGAGGATTATAAAGTGAAAAATAAATGGAGATAAATGTTGTCCAATCTATGGCTGTATTTTTGTTGAAGAAAAAAAACCACTGACAGTCAACTTAGAAATGTACACTGGTTCAGGGTCACTGACCTAAGGATGGAACTGAACTTCAACCCCACATGTGGCTTGTTCATTTGAGTTTCTCATTTTGTTTCATTTTGCCACAATTGAAGCATAATTCTTAGGAAGCAGTGTTGGAATTCAAATTTTAGTTGTTCCATTCATGAGTAGTATGACTTTGGGTAAGTCACACAAATTATTTGCGGTCTTATTTCCTGTTCTATAAAAGGGGATAAGATTTCCTATCTATAAGAAGTTCAGATAAGATGAAAAGCTCTTATCACATAGTACCTGTTATGAATTAAGCTCATGATAAATGCTTACTATTGTTATTACATTACAACTTCTAAGTCAAACAAAGTATTTCATACCTTGTAATGTATTTTTACATATTGTTAGTTGGGAGGTGACACATCTAAACTTTAAATGAAGAGCACGTGCTGATTAAGTATGCTCAAGGTCTTCGGCATTGCAAGCAGCGGACAAGGGCAGCAGTCTTGCTCTGTCACCTTCAGAACATCTCACACAGGGAAGATGCTTTACATTCAAGTCTCCTCTCTACAGAGCCAAAACAGATGCTGGTCATGCAATAGGTATCATGTGATAAATAAAGGAGGTAATGTTTTTGGCATTGTAAATATGGCACATAGATGTCATGAGTTCCATCAGAAAAGGAAAAAAATAATGCAATAAGAACAAATACCAACATGGATATGGGTAGAAGAATAAAGGCGATGAGATTTAAAAAATAAAATGCAGGAAAAAAATAAGCTTTATTTTTCTTGGAATTACTGTATTGAACATTCTGGCCTACTGATCAGGCAGTAACTCATTAAATAGCAGTGGATCTTGATGTATAAAGCCTAGGTCCACATGGCAAGTCACAGGGTGACAACCTTCTGGGAGGTAAATTGTCCCTACACATTTGCCTTTTTAAAAAGATTTTACAGTGAACTTTTTATTAGGATGTAGGGGCAGATTACCACATGTAAAGGAGTTTCAAGGCAGCTTATCCCATCAAATGAAGACCTAAATGTGTTTGCGTATTCTGGGAGGAAAATGTGTACCTTATAAGAAAACACAACTTACCTTATACAGTGTCTCATCTTACTAGTTTCAAGTTATCTGTGATTCTCAGTATGTAAGTCCATCAATCGGAATGCAAAATGGAAACCATACTGAACTGAGCTAGGGAAACTTATTTCTTGTTCTTTCTCTGCCATCAACCAGTTATGTACTATTGGCAAAGCAGTGAGAAACATGAAGTCTACGTTTTCCTCATACATGAATTGAAAGGATTGAACTAGATTGTCTTTAAGTTGCATCATCACGTCCTTTCTCAGGGATAATTCAGCAGTATTGATGATATCGTTTCACATCCGACTTTATTGGTTCTTCAGACTATCCATGACCTTGATAGAGCTGGGCCTGAGAGAACTGGTATTTATTGGTAAAGAGAAAAAAGGGGAGTATCATGACTCGTAACTGAAGAGAGTCTTTTACTTCCCTCCAGACTCCTCTGAAGTTGAACAAAGATAGATGGGGAGTTTCAACTCTGAAATTGGGCATTAGTCACAGCCCAGAGAGTGAATGACAGCTCCCTCCATTCTCTTCACCAATTTTAAATGAGTAAACTGAGGAAAGTTGGGCATATTTAAATATCTTTTGAAAGTGTGGAGCTGCATTTCATATTGTACAGAACTTTCCCTCAGGTCAGGCACCCTTCTTTTAAATTTCACATGGCTATGCTTGTTAAATTATAAATACGCATCTGATTAATACTTCTAGAAACGAGAGTTTAAAAAAATCTACTGCAACACAATAGCCTAAGAGCATTATGAGATGGACATATTATTGGACCTGAATGGTCTACTGCCAGGGATCCTCTATTATCTGCTTTCATGTAAGAGGCAGGAAAGAAAGAAAGAAAATCGCAGAATCAGAGGTCAGCTTTTCAACATGCAGTTACCCGCATTTCAAACACTCAGCTAGCAGGAGAACAAAGCAGAGGAAATAATACACTTTCTTTGAATGAAGGTGCATGGAAGGTGAATTTAAGAATATCCTTGACTCTGAAAGAGTAAATTAATTTTTAAAAATATGCAATGAGACAACGTACTTCAGTTGTAACTACAGGGGTATAAAATTTTATAACTTTTTAAAGTGCTGTTAGGAAAATGGATTATAGAAAGGGGAGGAGACAGAAGCATAAATAGATGATAGAAGGAGAGATGAGGCAGGAGATATAGAACATATACCAAAAGACTTCAAAAAGTACATAGCCTTTGTTGCAGAAATAATTCTCCTTTTTCTGGAAATGTGTTTTAATATTAATATACAGGTTGGACATGGTGGCTCACAACAGAAAATCTCAGCACATTGGGAGGCCGAGACAGGCAAACTGCTTGAGCTCAGGAGTTTGAGACAAGCGTGAGCAACATGGTGAAACCCCATCTCTCCAAAAAAAAAAATTTTAGCCGAACATGGTGCTGTGCACCTGTGATCCCAGCTGCTCAGGAGGCTAAAACAGGAGGATCACTTGAGCCTAGGACATCGAGGCTGCAGTGAGCAGTGGTTGTACTATTGCACTCAAGCTTGGGCAACAGAGAAAGACCCTGTCTCCAAAACATATTGTGTGTGTGTGTGTGTACATATATATGTATATGCATAAATATTACATATATTAGTTGTACATAGGTATGTATATATAAATTATATATAGTAGTGTATATAGTTGTATATATATATATATGTATATACTGCATATCAAAATATTTCAAATATCATTGTATTTAATACACATATAATAAATAATGGTGTGTGTGTGTGTATTTCACGTAATTGATTATTCTAACAGGATAGAAAATCTTGAATTGTAATTGTGAAATTGCTGCAAGTTGAGTGTGGACTAGATTGAGAATTAAAACCTCCAGGGGGGCCTAATCTTAGAGGTGGAACCCACACCCATGAGTTCTACCTCCCAAACCTTACCAGGTTATCAGGGTATAAATAACCTCAGAAAAATTTCCTCCTCATTTCAGCAGGGCAGTGGACATATGCACACAGCATTCTCATCTTTTAACATATGCACAGAACATTCTTTTCCTTTAACGAAGGACTGCCTTCAAAAGAAACTATTTTACCAGAGCTTAATCACAGTGGGTTTGATCACAGCCTTACTGACCTGTGAAGGTCATAGCCCGGAAGCTGAGGCTCACCAAAGGCAGAGACCACCACACAGCAACTGGGCACTGGTAAAATAACAGTTGATTATAGCTAAAAGAACTGCCAGGCTCAAATCTTATTTAAGAAGAAGTCTTTACAGAAATACAGACAACAGGGAAGACAAAATTAAAGACACTAGAGTAAATTTTAGCCTCTGACACCTAAAGCTACAGCAAACAATAAGCAGTCTAACTCATGACCAGGTAAAATGAAACCTCGTACCAAAGGTCTATCTGCCCCAGTCTCTTTCACTCAGTAAATCATGCTGAGCCTTCAACAAAAAAATTCAAAAAGCAACAACAACAAAAACAACTAAAAGTAACCCAAAAAAGCATGATAAAAAGACACAGTCTGAAGCAATAAAGCAAGCATCAGAACCAGATATGGCAGTTTTAGAATCATCACACTGGGGATTTAAAATAATAATTAATATGCAAAGGGCTCTAATGGAAAAAATGGACAACTTGCAAGAACAGATGGTTTGTGTAAGCAGACAGATGGAAACTCTGAGAATGAAGGCTAGAAATCAAAAACACTGCAATAGAAGTGAAGAATGCTTTTGATGGGCTCATCAGTAGACCGGACATGACCAAGGAGAGAATCAGAAAGCTAGTAATATGTCAAAAGATACTTCTCAAACTGAAAAGCAAAAAGAAGAAGAATGACTGGGGAAACAAAAGGGACAGAATGTCCAAGAAACACAGGTGTAACATACATGTAATGGGCATACCAGAAAGAGAGGTGTAACATACATGTAATGGGCATACCAGAAGGAGAAGAAGGTAAAGGAAAGATTTGCAGCAATAGTGACTGAGAATTTCTCTCAAATTAATGTCAGACACTAAACCACAGGTTCACCAAGCTCAGAGAAGACAGAGAAGAGTAGATTTTTTAAGAATCACCAGGCATGTCATATTTAAACCACAAAAAAATGAAAGATGAAGAGAAAATATTGAAAGAAGCCAGAGGTAAAAATAAAAAAATAAAAAACCTTACCTATAGATATAGTAACCAAGATAAGAATTGTATTGGACTTATTTTCAGAAACCATGCAACAAAGAAAAGAGTGAAGTGAAATATCTAGTCTTGAAAGAAGAGAACCACCCACCTAGAATTCTATATCCCAGTGCAATTAGTCTCCAAAACTGAAAGATAAATAGACTTTCTAAAATAAACAAAATTTAGGGAATTTATCACCAGTAGAGCTGCCTTTCAAGAAGTGGTAAAAGAACATCTTCAGAGAGGAAAAATGATATGGGTCCAAAACTCAGATCTACATGAAAAAGGGAAAGCATTTCCAAGTAAATGAAGGTAAAATAGTACCTTTTTTATTTTTAATGGCTCTCACAGATAACAATTTGTTCAAAATAATAGCAAGAATGTATTCTGTAACCATAGCTTATGGATAAGTGAAATGAATGACAGCTATTACAAGGAACAAGAGGGAGGAATTGAGAATTCTCTGTTATAAAAGATACTTGCATTTCCCATAAAGCAGTACAGTGTTATTTGAAAGTGGATTTTGATTGCAAATGTATATTGCAAACTCAAGGGAAACCACTAAAATTTTAAAATAAGTGACTCTGGAAGTCAGTTATTTCCCCTTTTTGGCACTTATGTGTGGTACTGGAGTGATGGATACAAGAATCTATGCATTTGTCATAGACTGCACATGTCAAAGAGTAAATTTCAATGTTTGCAATCTAAGAAATCACAATTAAACCAGATGTCAAGGAATCCAAGAATGGACTATCAAATGCCAAATTAATCTAATTGTATCACAGATGTAGGAATAACCTCATTGCAGAGAAGAAGAGAAGGAGCTAACTTAAGTCAGCGTGGAAATATTTGGTTTTTGTTTATTTGTGTTTTAACTGAAAATTATAAGGTTAAAGACAAAGACTATTTGTCAATTTGCTTTTCATGGTGGCACAGATTAATAAATCTTTAACTGCTGTGCATCTATACTGGGGTTGAACAAATAAGAAATAGATGGAGGATGGTTGGAATCAAGTTTCTCACTGTTGGAAAGGGAAGTTACCAGTAAGCAAGAAGAAACAGCTAGAATGAATGCATGATGAATGTTCGATTAGAGTCAGAGACATCAAGTATTAACTTTGTGTGTGTGTGTGTGTGTGTGTGTACACACATACATGTACATATACATACAGATGGATATAAAGACAAAATGTGTGTATATATTGGTTAGTGCACATACAAATATTATCTGGCTCCATCCACTGAAAAGGCCTTGACACCTGGGTACCAGCAAATACACCTAACATCCAGATTTTGGTTGCTATTATTCTCCCACTAAAAAAAAAAATAACCACAGGACTCCTTGGAGAAATATCTGATTCTAGGACAGTGACAGGAAATACATAAGATAAGCCTGGAGCATGTCATAGCTCCAAAAAGTAAAGTATTCAAAAACTGAAAACTTGGGGGCATATCAAAGGGATACATGAGCCAACATGGAAAAGCTCCTATAGCCAAAGCTAGACTCATTTGAGCAACATAAATAATATAGTATTGGATTATAATCCATAGGATAAAATAAATCCATAGAATATAATAAATTCTTTTATGATTTATAAATCATAAATAAATGATTGCATATTCAAGTAAATAAATGAGAGGAGACACATCATCCTTACATAAGAACCTCACACTGCATATGTAAATACTCTCCACTAAAAGGGATGCAGCTTAATCTACCTCCCACACCCTTGGGAGTGGTCTCAACTTGGTAACTTACTTCCAAGAATACAGTAAGGAGAGAGAAAATTATAACTTCACAATGGAGGAACTTGGCAAGAACTCCTTAACTGAGTGAAGAGGTTAAATCATGTGACGTTATGTGACTAATCAAATATCCCCTGATATGACGTGATAAGACCAACTCTAATCATAAGACAATACATCTGCCTTTTACAAAATGGAAGACCAAATCTCCTCAAAACTATCAAGGTCATTAAAAACAAAGATATTCTGAGAAATTGTCACAGACCAGGGGAGGCTTAAGGGAGCATGATAACTAAATGCAGTGTGGGATCCTGGGTTATACTGTGGAAAAGAAAATGGGCATTAATGAAAAACTGGTGACATCAAAGGAAGGAGTTTATTTATTAGTATATGCCCTGTACTAACTTATTTTTTTTCAGCAAACATATGGCAGTAAGGTAAGCTGCTAACGTTAGGGGAAACTGACACTGAATGATGGATGCAGAGAAACTGTACTACCCCATACTCACTCAAAACTTTTCTGCAAATCTAAAATCATTCAAACAAACTTATTTAAAAAAAAATTGTGCAGTGTTAATTTTTTAAAATTGTATTGTGCAGAATATGGACTCAATATATTGGTAAATAAAAGTTTTACATTTGTAAATAGCTTAGTATAATTTCTGGTACAACGTCAGTAATTCATAATACAATAGTTTAAGGTAACAATTAAAAGGGAATGATAAATTTGTCCTTGATTGAGGAATTACACCGAGTTCTTCACAGTAAACACCTTCAAGTCCAAACCCAATATTGATTTTAGTGAGTTTGTGTGTTCAGCACGTAGGCAGGTTTCTTCCCACAAGTATTCCCTCGGCTAATAAGAGCAGCTCTAACATCTCTAAGAAAGAATTATACAGCAAGGAAATTCAAGGACCTTTTTAAAAAATATATGTATTTATATACTTTTCCTTAGATTTCTACTCTCATTGTATCTTTCTTTTCCTTTTGTGCTAAAATTAGTTTTTGGTGTTTAATGTGTATTTTCTAAGCTGTACTTGTTTTGGATGTTGGCATCGGCTGTTCAAGAAATCATCAAACTTTTATTTTCCTAGTATTCTGCTACACACTGGGACACATGCAGGCTGACTTTAGAATTCTTCATTAATTAAAGTCATAGATGTTCTTACATGTTAAGCAGAATGAACATGAAACTCAATTTAAATTCCAATGTTACACTGTATCTGAAAAACAAGTTTATAAAAAGAATGTGAAGGACTGACAGAATTTTCAAATATATGTTCTTTTTTTTTTTTTTCCTGTTCAACTTTGTGCTCCAGATGAATTTTCTGTAAACATACTGTCGGAGTGAAGGATTTCTTGTGTGTTAGCTGCAATACAATTTCCCAGAACATGGAAATAAGAGACAAAAAAGAACTACTAAATCATCGAGTCTGCTCCCCAACACTACAGGATCCCTCTCTCCGTGTATTTTTGGTTGTTTTGTCGACGTTGAAATGACTTAAGCAAGGAAGTTTCCATTACTTCCCTTGGGAGACTTTTCAATGGTTTAATAGCCCTCACTGTTAAGATTACTTTAAGTTTCATTTGCTCAATTTTCCTTTGCATAATTTTTTTCTGTCTTTCGCAGTTACACTCCCTTAGATGTCCACCCCTACTTGCCCTAATACTTAGAGGGGGTTATCATTTGTTTGTCATCTAAGACATGGATTTAGTTTTTTTTTCCTTTTTCTTTTTCTTTTTTTCTAATCTCCACTGTAGTCTGAAATTCAACACCCAGAGTTTCCCTTAATTATTCTCATTGACTTCCTTTAGAGACAATTCGGTTTTAGTCAGTTAACATCAAATCGATTTCAGCTAAATATAACTAAATTATTAGCACTCCATTTATTCTGTAACTCTACACCATGTGTTTGGTATATTCTTGGATAAAAAGCAGCCTCTTCTCCAATATTTTTAACACTTATTTAGTCTAGCAATGCGCTAAACATTGTGCAAAGGGGAAATACACATTGCTTTTTCTGTGAATTTAAATCCAAAATTCAATAGTCCCCACCATGGCAGGAGAGACCTAGGCCATTTCCAGACAACCGGCTGGCCTGATTTGAGGGTGTATTAGACCATTTTTGCATTACTAAAAGGAAATACCTTTGACTGGGTCATCAGTAAGAAAAGAAGTTTAATTGACTCACAGTTCTGCAGGCTGTACAAGCATGGCGCCAACACTGCTCAGCTTCTGGGGAGGCCTCAGGAAGCTGTTACTCATGGTCAAAGACAAGCTTGGGGCAGGCACATTACACAGCAAAAGCAGGAGCAAGAGAGAGAGGGACAGAATGAGGAGAGGGGAGCCGCACACTTTTAAACAACCAGATGTGGTAAGAGATCACTCACTATCCGAGGACAGCACCAAGGGGATGATGCTAAAGCATTCATGAGAAATCTGTCCCCATGATCCAATATCCTCCCAGTAGGCCCCAGCGCCAACAATAGGAATTACAATTCCAGACATTTGAGCGGGGACACAGATCCAAACCATATCAGAGGTTACCAATTTTTCAATTATACATATGCTTCTATGTTTTTCTAGGAGATTCATAAGACTATAATAGAATAGGTTATGATTTATTTTAAATAAAGGACATCTTGTCAACTGCTATGAATTTAAAGATATATTTAGTAATTTTAAAACTTTATCTTTTCATATTAGAAACTTAACTGTGTTGCTTATATTCATGACATGGGAATTAGGGTTCTCCCCTAGGAAGAAGTGTGAGATCAGAGGCATCAACTAAAATACGTTTAGCCGGAAGCAACTGAAATCTGAGGGTCCTTCAATTTCTTGCCTTCTTCCACCCCATTAGTACTCAGAGTTGCTGGGAATATTCTCAGGTATGCATGTGTGTGGGGTGGAGGAGAGGACAACTTGCAATGACAGAGTATTTCTATGTAAGCATACTTGGTCAGTTGCCCAAAGATAACTCTGAAAAAGATTGAGACCTAAATCTCTAAGGTTCTAAAAATGTATTATTATTGATAAATGTGTTTACGAAGGAAGATTACTCAAATTGCCTAAGCTTTAGGTCACATTACTGTAAACTCATTGCTATAGTTTGGATATTTATCCCCTCCAAATCTCATGTTTAACTTTGATCCTCAATGTTGGAGGTGGGGCCTAGTGGAACGTATTTGGATCATAGGAATAGATCCCTCAGGAACATCTAGGTACTGTCCCTGTGATATCGAGTGACTTCTCATTCTATCAGTTCAAGCAAGAACTGACTGTGAAAGCACCTGGCACCTCCATCCTCTCTCACTCTTCTTCTCCTACCATGTGACATGCTGGCTCTCCTTTGCCTTCCACCATGATTAGTACCTTCCTGAGGCGTTCACCACAACCACATGCTGGCTCCACACTCCTTGTACAGTCTGCAAAACTGTAAGCCAAAGAAACCTCTTTTCTTTATAAACTAACCAGCTTCGGGTAATCCTTCATTACAATACAAAATGGACTAAGACACTGATTTTTGTTGAGCTGCTCACGATAAGGGACTCCGTAAACTACAGCATCAGCCAAGATGAAGCTTCCACTCATTGACCAGACATGAATATTTGTCCAGATATTTGTCCCTCTCTCAAGAGGGAAGAATCTCAGAAATGTACTACGAAATTCTCATGTCAAAATCAATTCATCCAGACTTGGAGAGACAGTCATTTTACTCCTTAAATTATTACAAGTTCTGGTAGTTCTACAATTTTAATTTTAAAAAATCAAAACTTAAGTGGCCTTCTTTATACAGTACTTCCTGAGCTACAAACTCACCTTTTTTTTCCTTGACACATTACCCATTATTCACTATAAAATTAAGAGTTCTGTGGAACACATTCTGGGAAAGATTTCACCAATGCATCTCCTATGAATCTAGCACAGTGAATTTTACACAGTAAAATTTAAAGCATGCATTTAATTTATGTGATTATAATATAAAGAGGTAAAAATTCTCTAGAAATCTATATGACACTTAATGAATAGGAGTCCCTATTTCTTAATTACTAAACTGAACAAACACACCATGACACAGACAAAAGGAGTTAGACCTAAAGGTTATTTTGCTCCTGAATGATTTCGTGGGGTTTATAAGCTCTACTTGACCTTGAGTGTGCTGTTCTTGAATGTCTTTTTCCACCTGAAGTATACTGAGCCAATCATCCCACACCGCCACCTGGGTGATAAATCATGCAGAATTACTGTCTGCCTCAAGCCTCACCAGAGGTTTCCTGAAATGCCATCTGGGCTAATGTTACTTATCCAGCTGTATTTCTTAAATCTTTAATTAGCAACAGGTTTTTTTGTATGAGGACAGAATGAAACCCCTGGGCTACTTCATGTACCAGTGAACCTCACATGCTCCTGGGAAGGTTGGATACAAATACGTTCTCTTTGCATTCTCCCTCCATAAATGCCCTTTGTTGGAATCAGGGGAAAAAAACTGTTCTAGTGCAAAACAAAGCCTCCACAGTTAAGGAAAACACTAGTAAATCAATAAAGTCCTAATATCCACATGATTTTGTCCACAAAATCAGATAATTTGGAAGATGAATATATTCTTGCTGATTTTACATCTACTTCTGTCAGCTTTTGAAGGAGGAACAATTGAAATCCCCAACAATGATTGCTAATTAGTCTATTTCTTCCTGCAGTTCTTTCAGCTTTTGTACACATTTTTTGAAGGTTTGTTGTTAAGTAAGTGAACCATTGTAACTATTACACCTATTGATAAATTCACTCCCTTATTGTTTTGAAAAAATATTCTTTATTTCTGGTAAATATGTATTTCCTCTCTGAAATATAATTTCAATGATAACATACTCACTCTAGCTTTTTTTATAACTGTTTCTAATCATGTCATTTTAATCTACTTGTGTCTTTATATTCAAGTGTATTGAGGTACAAAAAGTGCTACAGTATATACCTAAATTTTGCTTTTCAATCCAATCTGACAATCTCTGTCTTTTAATTAGGTTGTTTAGACCATGTACACTTAATGGGATTTTGGCTACCATTTGGTTTAATTTTTTTTATTTTGCTATTTGTTTTCTATTTGGTTCATCTGCTCTTTGTCCCTTTTCTTCTGCATTATTTTGATTAAAATTTAAATAATTTCCTTTAATCTACTTTATTTGCTATGACTTTTAGTGTAGTTATTTAGTGGTTGCATTAGGATTTATAATATATATCTTTTACACATCACAGTCTACCTTCAGGTGATTTATACTACTTTTAGTATAGTACACAAGCCACAGAATTATAACTTGTACAGTATCCCTTCCAAACCTCCATTTCTCTTGTTGTACATTTTACTCATGTATGTTATAAATTCTATAGTATATTCATACTTGTATTTAAACAGGAACATTTTAAATATATTTAAATAATAAGAAAACAACCTTATATTTTTTACCCATGTAGTTACTATTCCAAGTGCCCCTCATTCCTTTGAGTAGGTGTATATTTTATCCAGTGTTATTTTCTTCATGCCTGAAGAAGGAAATAATGCAGGTCTTCTGGTGATAGATTCTGTCAACTTTTGCATGTCTACAAATTTTCTTACTTCACCTTCACTTTTGAAAGATATTTTTGTCATGCGTGTCTGTGTGAAGAGCCCACCAAACAGGCTTTGTGTGAACAATAAAGCTTTTTAATCACCTGGGTGCAGGCGGGCTAAGTCCGAAAAGAGAGTCAGTGAAGGCAGATAAGGGTGGGGCCGTTTTACAGGAGTTGGGTAGGTAAAAGAAAATTACAGTCAAAGGGGGGTTGTTCTCTGGTGGGCAGGAAGGGGGTCACAAGGTGCTCAGTGGGTGAGCTTTTTGAGCCAGGATGAGCCAGGAAAAGGAATTTCACAAGATAATGTCATCACTTAAGGCAAGGACCAGCTATTTTCACTTATTTTGTGGTGGAATGTCGTCAGTTAAGGCAGGGCAGGGCATTTGCACTTCTTTTGTGATTCTTCAGTTACTTCAGGCCATCTGGGCCTATACGTGCAAGTCACAGGGGATGCATGGCTTGACTTGGGCTCAGAGGCCTGACAATTTTCATTGTGTATATAATTCTAGATTGTTTTTCTTCAGTACTTTGAAAATGATGCTCCAATCTTTTTTTTTTTCTTGTATTCTTTCTGATGAGAAGTGTACTTGCATCCCTATCTTGTGTTTCTATGTATGTAGCATGTATTTTATTATTCTGGCTTCTTTTTAACATTTTCTCATTATTACTAGTTTTTGGAAATTTAATTGCAATGGACCTTGATGTAGTTTTCTTCATCTATCTTGTATTTATGCTACATTAAGCTTCTTGCATACAGTGATCTATAGTTTAGCTTTGCAAAATCATTGAAAATAAAACTGCTTTTATTGGTTCAAATACCCACCCTTCCATTTCCCTTTTCCTTTGGAAAATGTAATTATATGTATAGTAGACCACCTGAAGTTGTCCCTCAGCTCACTAATGTTCTTTTCATTTTATTTCCTCTCTGCAATTTATTTTTATTCATCTCTGTTTTTATGTCACCAACCTCACTAGTCTTTCCTTCTATAATGTCTAAACTACTGTTAATTTCATTTAGTGTATTTTTCATCTCAGATAATGTAGCTTTCATCTGGAGAAGTTGTATTTATGTTTTTTCATATATTTTATTCCACTACAAATGAAATTATGAAAAATAATTATAACCATTTTAATGCCCTCTTTTTCTAATTCTAGCATCTGAGTCACTTCTGGATCAGTTTTGATGTGTTGATTTATCTTTGTGCTTTCCTGCTTCTTTGAGTGCCTGATAATTTTTTATTTGATGCCCATCATTGTGATTTTACCTCATTAGTGGCTAGATATATTTTCTTTCCTATAAATATTCTTGAGGATTTTCCCCCTGAGATGCTGTTAAATAACTTGAAAACAGTTTGATATTTTGAAGTCTTGACTTTAAGATTTGTTAGAGTGTACCAGAGCAGTATTTAATCCCAAGTTAATTATTCCCCACTATTGAGATATCACCATTCTGAGCATTATACCCAAGTATCTCATGAATTATGAGAATTTCCAGTCTGGCAGGTGGGAAGAGCCACTGTTCTCAGCACTGTATTGTAACAGGGAACTACTGTCTCTAACACACTCGGGTGATTCTTTCCTTAGCCTCAGGTACTTCCTTCACAATTCTCTATTGTGTAGATTCAATTCAAGTACTTCCTTCTTGAATTCTCTAATATTCAAGGAGGACCCTCTGCAGATTTCTGAAGTTTTCTCTGTATGTAGCTCTTATTTCTTTGGTATTCTGTCCTTCCAATTCTTGCTTCCTCACTGTCCCTGGGCTCTCAGCTCCGTCTTCTTATCTCAGGGATTTTGCCAGATTCTGCACTATGCACCATGGCCTGGAAATTCCCTCAAGACATTAAACTAGGGAAATCACGGGGCTTGCTTAACTTGTTTTCCATCTCTCAGGAATTCCTGCACTTACCACCTGAGACTTAATGTCTTGGAAATGGTTCCTTCACATATGCTTCCTGGTTTTTGTGATAGTTTAAGTGGCAAAGGTAAATCTGGTCTCCGCTACTCCACTTTAACCAGACCTGGAGAGCTCTTTTTTACCAAAATTTTAATGAAGTCTTAAAAGTAGTGAGGTACAACATAAATATTTAAATGACTATTACGACTTAAACAATCACATTAAATCCTTAACAGGCTAAACATGTATCCATTTCACAACCTACTTCCATTTATGCAGTGCCAAGTCCCCAACAACTGCCAGGGTCCTCAAAATCCAAATGAGTCCGGTATTCAGGGAAAGAAATCTCTTTCCTGGCCATGCCTTTATTTCTAGCCTTGAATTTACCATGTTCTTGAATGTCAGATATTGGAAATATCTATTTTCTTCAAAGGAATCCTTACCCCCAGCCCTGGGGATGCACAAACACACCTCTTACTATCTTATGTATTACATGTTAAGTAGCATTTAATGTGGGGGACTAATACTTCATCCTGTTCGTGCTGTTCTGCTGGGTCATCCAAGACTAGCTCAAAATCATTCTTCAATATTAGAACAAAATACCGATATACTCCCTGTCAGGAGTGCATAGCATCACTCCCTATCCAATTCATAACTGTCAAAGAATAATGTGTTAGTTTGCTAGGGTTGCCAATAACAAATTGCTGCAAACTTGGTGGCCTAAAACAACAGAAATGTATTCTCTCACATTTCTGAAAACTAGAAGCCCAAAATCAAGATGCCAGCAGTGCCTCTCTCCCTCTGAAGTTTCCATTGGAAAAGCTCTGCTTGCCTTTGCTGGCTCCTGGGGGCTGCTGGTGTCCCTTGGCTTGTGGCAACATCACTCCTCAGTTTGTGCTCTTTGGAGTTTCCCAATGACTGGGTGAAGCTCACCTAGACAATCATGGGTGATCTCTTTTCCCTAAAGTCAACTGACTATAGGTGTGAAACACATCTTCAAAATTCCTTCACAGAAATTCTTAGTCTATGAATAAATATCTAGTCTAGCCAAGCTAACACATGAAACTAACCATCACAAAACCTATTTGCTGAACTTCTCCACCTTAATATGGCATCTGGGAAACTCAGAGATCTGTGAAAATATTCTTAGGGGTCCTCAAATTCTGAATAATTAAAAATGTGTTTTTATAAAATAACGATTCTTTCTCAAAATTATTTTACTGGTTTCAAAGAGGAAAGCTCTTTTTTTCAACATAATGACATGTTGAAACACATTTTAAAATATTAAGAATATCTCCTCTGATTTGAAATGTAGAAGTCTACTCCCTCAAGGCCAGCCACAGAGTGAGTGGTGTCCACTTCAGATTCCTTATTCACTTTACAGTCAGGGTTTATGAGCTGGGAATTGACAAATGCCAAATGGAAACTTTAGCATCCTTTGTCTCTACTTTGTCTCCAAGGTGATATTTACTTGGGCTCTATCTGAAAGTCTGGCCCACTTTCTGCTGTTTGTCTTGAACTCAGCACAGCCTAATCACCAACTCCGATTCTAAATCATGACACTTCAACCCCAGTCTCCCTGATTCTCAAGTCCCATCCTCATTTGGTATAAACTAACACTATCCTTTGCTCACTTGCCCCAATTTTAAGATTAGACAGGTGCACTGTAGTTGCAAAAAAAAAAAAAAAAAAAAATAGCCTAATAGTGAACCCCACAGATGATTGTAACTGCTGGTCAGGAATGGCAACAACAATTCTTCTGAATATGCAAGTGAAAAACACACAGGTGGTACCCAGTACTCCTTCACCTGCTGACCAGGCCTTGGTGTGTCTTAGGGGAACTGGATTCAGAGGATTTGATTCTAACGCAACTCATCATCCTGTACTTATTCTTAATTAGAAAAATATGAAAAAAATGCTGCTCCCATCTATCTCATGGACAAGGCAAAATGACATCAACCTTCTGAGAAACATGTTCTTTCACAGTCTGAGGGGGTTTAATCTCTCCTTGGATGAACCCTTAAAACACACTTGCAAAGAAATCAGAAAAGTCACCCTATGATCTCGGTCTCCAGATCTTTTTCAACTACAGACTTTGTCAAATAGCCAGAAAAGTACAAAATCAAATCCAGGGACTGAGGCCAAACTTATCTGGCATCAATAGATGTGTGGGGAAAAAAATCCCTGCCACCAGCAGAATGGGTGTGAAATCTCTATTTCATAGAGACAGTCAGGACGGATGGCCAGTTTTTCCTCTTTTTTGTAATAAAACTAAAACATTGATGAATAAAAGGAGAGAAACAACCTTTCGATTTTACTTACTTGTTTTTAACATCTACATGTTTGAATATGCACCCATGACCCTGTAGTTTTATGATAAGACTTACCAAAAAATAAGAAAAGAAAAATTAAATACTCTCCAAGGTATGTAAGATCCTTTACTCTGTGTGTGGTTGTCCACACAGTACTGGAAAGCTTGTCTCCTCAAAGTCACCATCTTATTGGTTACCACAATCACGCTACCACTCTTCACCAATATCCAGGTTTCATTCTTATTGAGGCATTGCTTATCCCAATACCAAGGTCAGTTGTGACCATATGGCTTTTTTTCATTTTCTCTAACATGGCTGCCAACAAATGACAAGTAGAGGTTGGCCTGGCGGCCTGAGAAGACAGCAGCACTATCAGCTGACCTGAGAGGAACATCAAGTAGGAGAAAGGAATAATAACCCAGTGGTGTTTTATGATCCTGGAATCTATGGTTGCTTTGTACATGTGGTATCCCCTAGCCTATCTGGACTGCTGTCCTTTACTGCTGATCTTCATACCCACCCTAGAAGATAGCAACAGCGTCTAGCTATTTGTCTTATCCCTCCTATTCCTTTGTCAAAGCCATTGTCCACATCACTGCTAGTGTCAGTCTTATGGAATCCAAATTTGTTTGTGGCTTATTGAAATCATCCTATGAAATACAGCCTAAAGCCAAAATCCATTGCATAGAAAACGTCCACCATGATCCGCCACCTGATCTGCCACCACGATCTGTTGCCGGCAGATTGCTCTCTCTCATCTCCCCACAACACTGGCCCTCACATTAATCTTCTCACTGTGCTTGGGTTGCCACCTTCCTTTCTTATCTCAATTTGCACATGAAGTGTCCTCTGCCTGGAGGACAAATCTTTGCCAGTCATCCTGTAAACCCTTATCCATTCCTCAAACTCAGCCCAGATCCCTTCAATTCTATGACATTCTCCCTTGTACAGTCATCCCCGACACTATCATAATATCCTAAATATAGCTCTGATATTGAATTTAGTGTTCGAATTTGTAATTGTGTGTGTATGGATCAGTCTCCCTATGGAGAATGTGAGTTCTCTCAAGGCATTGTTTCCCCAGTTAGAACAATATAACTCAAAGATCAAGTACTTTGCCTAAGATTAACCAGTGGTGGGCGCCTGTAGTCTCAGCTACTCGGGAGGCTGAGGCAGGAGAATGGCATGAACCTGGGAGGCGGAGCTTGCAGTGAGCCAAGATTGCGCCACTGCACTCCAGCCTGGATGACAGAGCGAGACTCTGACTCAAAAAAAATAAAAAAGATTAAGCAGTTTGGCCAGGTGTGGTGGTTCACACCTGTAATCCCAGCACTTTGTGAGGCCGAGGCGGGTGGATTGTCTGAGGTCAGGAGTTCAAGACCAGCCTGGCCAACATGGTGAAACCTCGTTTCCACTAAAAATACAAAAATTAGCCAGGTGTGGTGGCACATGCCTGTAATCCCAGCTATTTGGGAGGCTGAGGCAGGAGAATTGCTTAAACCCGGGAGGCAGAGGTTGCAGTGAGCCAAGACCATGCCATTTCACTCCAGCCTGGGCAAGAAGAGCGAAAGTCCGTCTCAAAAAAAAAAAAAAAAAAAGATTAAGCAGTTAATAAATTCCAGTGCCACAACCTGAACCTGAGTCTACAGCACATGCTCTTTTTGATATCTGATGCCTTTTTCCAACTGAAGTCAGATGCCCCATGGTCTTGTCCTTTTTCTGCAGGATGTGTGCTAAAGCAGTAACTCACAATGTTACTGGAAGCATTTGAAACACTTTAGGCTGAGTATTTTGTCACTTCCTCGATGGCTGTTTATTAATTACCAGATGATTCTGTGAACACAATCTTGGTGATCTACAGAGTCAAGATGAGATCAGAAAAGAGGCTTGGGATATTCAGCCACCTCTCTAGTTGCTTTTCTGTGAGGTTTTTGTGGATTTAGCGTCTAATTGTTTAATAAATTAAAGATTGATTGAGGCCAGGCACAGTGGCTCATGGCTGTAATCCCAGCACTTTTGGAGGCAGAGGCAGGTGGATCACTGGAAACCAGGAGTTTGAGACCAGCCTGGCCAACATGGTAAAACCCCATCTCTACTAAAAACACAAAAATTACCTGGGCATGGGGGCAGGTGCCTGCAATCCCAGCTACTTGGGAGGCTAATGCATGAGAATCGCTTGAATCCCGGAGGCAGAGGTTGCAGCGAGCCCAGATCATGCCACTGTACTCCAGCCTGGGTGACAGAGTGAGACTCTGCCTCATAAAAAAAAAAAAAAATTAAGAGATTGATTGGGATGTATCAGGGTTTTTAGACCCTTTTTGATGAGACAGAGTGAACAATGCACCTTTCCTGGAAGATCTGTACTCTAGTTCCTTACTAGGTCTCTAACTAGTTTGGGCCCAACATCAGACCAGTATGTCTCTGGATAAAAAACAAACATCATTTAGGTGGTCCACGGGGTCTCTAGTAGCAATAACACTGCATAAGTGTAATGGGGTGGATTATCCAACAGATGATAGTCAGCATTTATTGAGGACCTACTGTGCATGAGGTATCAGGGTCAAAGACAGGGACCTGCTTATAAAAGTTTTAATCTAGTGTTCCTATACAAAGGCTTAAAGGTATTGTTGATAAGCTTCACTTTTTCTACACTATAACTTCCCTCTCTGTGTTTCAGGTTAGTAATTCCAAAGCTTTGCAGCCAGCATCTTCTTGTTTATTGCCAATGGCACCCTTGGTGGGTCCCTGTGGAGTGACTGTGGGGAAATTAAATGTTTTCATGCTGGGTGCAATCCTTCAAAGAAAGTTCTTGCCTGAGACAAATTTTCTCCAAAGGTTGTAGTTAGTAATTTGCTTCCTGTTAATAATTCTACACACATTGATCTCACAGCAGCTGGTGATTATTTGGCACAAAACCCTCTGGGTTTATTTTAAATTTAGAAAAAATTTTGCTCTAGTACCTGCTTCCTGCTTAGGCATTTCCTTGGGAGACCAGAATATTCTGAATAATTTGATGAAAATGACCAGTGTTCTCAACAACAACGAAACCTCAAACTTTTCATCCAGCTGCCCACAGGAGTAAGAAAAAAAATGTTTCTATTCAACTGAATTCCTTTAGGCTGTTTCAAGAATAAAGCCATTTATAGCTTCATCCTAGTTCACTGAGGCATAAACTGCTAAAATGAGGCATTTGCTTTCCAAGACCAGCCTCTCTTTTTTTGCCCTTCTTGCCATCTCCCCTCAAAAAAGAATGTCTCTTTGTCAATAAGTGCCTATCATCTGTATTGGGAGCACAGTCAATGGTAGGATTGAAGCTGCATTCAGGCAATTTTGTGTTGCTTAGTGTGGCATCTTCCACAGCTAAAGGATAGAGTAGGTACTGGGTATACAGTAGGTGCTCAAACATTATTGGTTGTGATTTATCAAGCAGACCAAACCACATTTTCTATTGAATCAGTAATATTATCTCTTGTCGAATATCAAAGATTTATGTGGATGTAATACAATGGCTGCTTCTCTAAATAAAATGATTGCCAATGCACTCTATAGAGGACATTCAGGGTTTGTCAGAGATAATAGCACACCTGAAGCTATGCAAATTTCCTAACTGGTTACCTTACCTTCAGGAACTTTCAACAATTCATCCACTTAACATCACCTCCAAAGTGGGACATTTCTGAATACCACATTCATCATTGTATTGTCTTACTCTAAAGTCATGAATGCTCCTATTGTCTTCTAGGTAAATTAAAATTTCAACAAGCACCTAAAGCTTTCTGAAGTCATTCCCAGCCAGAAATTTATACCACAAATGCACATGTTCACTCTTTCCTCCCTTTACAGGATGGTCTTCACTTTTACTTCATTGATCAAATATATTTTTTCTTCTTCCAGGGGCTTCTCAAGTAGTAACTTCTCCAAGAATCCTTCTCTAACTAATGGGCAAAAGCAAGCACTCCTTTCAGAGACTCCTCTGAAAGTCATTTGCACCATTCATTTTGGTTAAAGGCATGTGTTGAGGAAAGTGCATAGCATTTGGAGTAGAAGAGTCAAAACTGAATTCCTAATTAAGACTATTGGCCAATAATTGTGGCACCTTGAAAAAGCCTCTTACTTCCTTTGTATGATAGTTCCCTAATTTGTGAAGTGGTGACAATAGTATTATGTGACACACCCTGTGTGAATCAAACCAGGTCATGGTTATGGCTTGTAAAGTGCTATGCCATTGCTCGTTTTCATTCTATGTCAGATACTCTCCATATGGGAATGTGTCAGCTTGTCAATTAAAATCTGCTTCTTGGATATAGTAACTGGGTTATTTTGTCTTCCACAGTCATGAATGCTACCAAGGTTACTTGATTTAGAGTAGAATGAAACTGAGAAACATTTAAAGAACCTACTGTGTCTGGTTTAGAGCCTCTGTCTGCAAAGGGCAGGGCTCTCACACCATGGTGGGCAAGACAGGGGAGGAAGTAGATGAGAGCCCTGCTGTGGGCCATGCTTGATGGTGAATGTGCAGGACAGACAGGGACTAGGTGCTTCACAAAGACAATCATCTTCAAATTCCATTCTAAAGGGTGATTATGACCCTCAGGTAGAGAAAATAAAGATGGGCATATTAGGAGTGGAGCTAGAAATAACACACACAAAGGCCCAGAAACCACAGAGGGTTTATGTTAAGAAAGTACCGAGATAGCATGACCAAAGAGGATCCTGGTTACAAGAGTACCGAGGGATGGCAAGGAACAGTACGAGTTCCTCACAGCAAGGAGACCTCATGACAAGCTCAAAAGATATTATATTGTCCTTGTCCACCTTTTCATGGTCCTTAGCATGAGTGGGCCTTTGTTTTTTCTGATCCTCCTCCCTCTACCTAAGGTGTGGTAGAGTGTGAGTTACTATGACTTGTTTACCCACCTTTGTACTTAACCTGTCCATCTAGTCTCTGCAGCCTCACCCCTTTTCCATTTAATCCCTGTAATCATTGTACATTTCAGATATAATTCTTGTTATGTAACCTTGGAAAATTTTACGAAATACAACTCTACCTAGAGACCTACAAGAACAACAACAATAATAAAAAGCACACTCATCCTGAGTCTCCTGTAACCCTTGAAACACATCTCTTATCAGGTGAAGGGAATCAATTAATCCTTGAAGACACTGAGGTCCAACAGAAGTTTTAAAGAACATGCTGTTGGGTTTAGTAAATGCATTTAAGAATACCTGTGAAAAATCCTATCTGAACTAGAAAAATATAAGAATACACACACAAAGGCTGATCTTCCCTGAGTGGGAGTGGATCATTCACACTGTGGGAAAACAGATATTATCTAGGTAATGCTTAGATAGGACTTGAAGGCTCTGAATGCTGTCAACAAAAGAAAATGGAGAAGTAGTTTGATATGACTCAAAAACTCATAGATCTAAGCTATGATTTTATGTTTGAACCTTCCATGGTTTTCCAATTGATATCAAAATATCTCTTGCCAATTAATTTTCAGCAAGTATAGCATATTCAATTTGATTTTTACTAGAAAATGCAATGTACCACAGGGAATCAGGAGATGTAGTTTCACTGAAGTAACAGTTAAACACATTGGATCATTGGTCATTTTGTCAACATCCCAACAAAAGTCCAGGTTGGCCTATGAGACTCAGTTGTGCCAGGTTGGAAAGTATTAGCCCTTTGTCAGATGGATAGATTTCCAAAATGAAAAGTAAAAATCTGAAATTACAAACTCTGTGATAGGCTACAAAACCATCAGACAGAGTACACTGGGTTTCTTGGGAATCTTACTTTAGAACAGGAAAATGAAATAAAATTTACAATGGGATTTATTCTGGACCTTCTTTAGATTTTGGTCA
Source organism: Piliocolobus tephrosceles (assembly GCF_002776525.5). Lineage (NCBI taxonomy): Eukaryota > Metazoa > Chordata > Mammalia > Primates > Cercopithecidae > Piliocolobus > Piliocolobus tephrosceles. The sequence goes on along the minus strand of NC_045448.1, from coordinate 6,905,671 downwards.
GCAATACTACATTCTGTCAACTGTTGAAGTTCCAAGTACTCACTGATTAATCCATTTATTCACTCAAGTGGTATTTCCTATGGAACTCCCCTGGTTTATATAAACATGAAACAAGGAACATCATAGGACATGCAAAGAAAGACATTACTATTACCACACTCAATATGAGTCCCCTTTACTCGTGTATTCTAGACACTCACATGCAATAAATGTAATACATTGTAGGAGACACACCATGCAGTGATGCTTAATGAGCCATGCCCTTGTGGAATACCCTTCCCTTGAGTGTGGACAGGACCCATTACTTGCTTCCAACCAATAGAATATGGCAAAGGTGATGGGATACCACACTATTAGGTCATGCTATATTACAAAAGTGAAGGATATCACTCCATAATTACTTTACATCATAGGAGACAATGACTCAGTGGACTAGAGAGAAATATTTTCCTATAGTCTTAAAGAAGCAAACAGCCATTCTGTAAAGAACCTATAGAGAAGACCAAGTGGCAGGGAACTACAGTGGCCTCTAAGATCAGAGAGCAGCCAGTAAGAAGCGGAGGGCCTCTGTCATACAATCATTGGAAACAAATTCTAGAACAATCAGAATTAACATGGAAATGGACCCTTCCTCAATGAGCCTCTGGAGGAGAACACAACCTAGATGAAACCTTGGTCTCAGCCTGGCCGCCTGATAAGACCTGGGCAGAAACCCAAGGTAAGCTATGCCTGGCCCACATAAACTGAGCTCATGCATGTCTTATCCTAAGAACCTACGTTAGTAATAACTTGTTATGTGCAAAAGTAAAAGAATACATCCTGGATCCTAAGATTCCACCTTACAAGATGTAAAATCTATGTAGCCATCTTAATGGAATGTCATGAATACTGCACTGAATCTACACTGAGAAAGAGGACTGAACAATTGAAAAAACACATATTAATGTTAACAGGTTCTTTGCCAAATGTGGTATAGCATTAGGTATTTCTCCTAATGCTATCCCTCCTAATGCTATCTAGCCCCCAACAGGCCCCAGTGTGTGATGTTCTCCTCCCTGTGTCCATGTGTTCTCATTGTTCAACTTCCACTTATGAATGAGAACATGCGGTGTTTGGTTTTTTGTTCCTGTGTTAGTTTGCTGAGAATGATGGTTTCCAGCTTCATCCATGGCCCTGCAAAGGACATGAACTCATCCTTTTTTATGGCTGCCTAGTATTCCATGGTGTATATGTGCCACATTTTCCATATCCAGTCTATCATTGATGGGCATTTGGGTTGGTTCCAAGTCTTTGCTATTGTGAATAGTGCTGCAATAAACATACATGTGCATGTGTCTTTATAGTAGAATGATTTATAATCTTTTGCATATATACCCAGTAATGGGATTGCTGGGTCAGATGGTATTTCTGGCTCTAGATCCTTGAGGAATTGCCACACTGTCTTCCACAATGGTTGAAATAATTTGCACTCCCACCACAACAGTGTAAAAGTGTTCCTATTTCTCCACATCGTCTCCAGCAACTGTTGTTTTCTGACTTTTTAATGATCGCCATTCTAACTGGTGTGAGATGGTATCTCATTGTGGTTTTAATTTGCATTTCTCTAATGACCAGTGAGGATGAGCTTTTTTTCATATGTTTGTTGGCCACATAAATGTCTTCTTTTGAGAAGTGTCTGTTCATATCCTTTGCCCACTTTTTGATGAGGTTGTTTATTTTATTTTCTTGTAAATTTGTTTAAGTTCCTTGTTGATTCTGGATATAAGCCCTTTGTCAGATGGATAGATTGCAAAAATTTTCTCCCATTCTGTAGGTTGTCTGTTCACTCTGATGATAGTTTCTTTTGCTGTGCAGAAGCTCTTTAGTTTAATTAGATCCCATTTGTCAATTTTGCCTTCTGTTGCCATTGCTTTTGGTGTTTTAGTCATGAAGCCTTTGCCCATGCCTATGTCCTGAATGGTATTGTCTAGGTTTTCTTCTAGGGTTTTTATGGTTTTAGGTCTTACATTTAAGTCTTTAATCCACCTTGTGTTAATTTTTGTATAAGGTGTAAGGAAGGGGTCCAGTTTCAGTTTTCTGCATATGGCTACCCAGTTTTCCCAACTGGCTGCAACATCTGTCACCCCATTGATCGCCAGGGTTGATTTGGCCAATTTGACTCGCTAGGTGGGTGTCCCATTCCTCCCTCACAGCTCCATGTGCATCCCTCCCAAAGCTGCATGCTCGGTCAAAGAGGGTGAATATCCCCGACAGAAGAGGACGGGTCTTTGGTCAAGGGTATATGAGTAGCTGCATTCCCCTTCTAGAATCTCCAAACAAGCTCTCAAACTTTCTAATTTAAGAATGAAAGGGATATATGACTAAGACACATAGAAGTTTAAAAGCATAATGAAGGAATCCTATGAGCAACTTCATGCCCATGAATTCAACAACCCAGATGAAATAGAATAATTCCTAGAAAGTCGCAAATTACCAAACCTTACCAAAGAAATAGGTAATATGATATTTCCTTCATCAAATAGATAAATTAAATCCATATTTTAAAACTTTCCAATAAAGAAAACCCCAGGCTCAGATGGTTCCAGTAGAAAATCTTACCAAATAGTTAAGAAAGAATATCTACCGATTCTATATAATTTCTTCCAAAGAATATTTCAAGAATTACTTCCTAAGTTATTTCATGGGACCAACATTACCTCAACAATCAGATGAATTTCCAAAGAAATTATAAGAAAATTATTTAAAAAATCACTCATGAGCATAGATATCAAAATCCTTAACTAAATATTAGCAAATTAAAGCCAACAATATATAAAACAGACAAATAACATAATTTCTCAGGGTACAGTATTCGAAGACAATGGTTTTCTTCTCTCCCAAAACTTTAAATATTTTGTTACACTCTCTTGCTTGCATGTTTCCTACAGAGAAGTCAGATGTGTTTCTTTGTTCTTCAATTGATAAATTAGTCCATTCTCACATTGCTATAAAAATAAATCCTAAGACTGAACAATTTATCAGAAAAGTGGTTGAATTTTCTCAGAGTTCTGCAGGGTGCAAGGGAAGCAGGGCTACATCTGCTTCTGGGGAGGTCTCAGGGGAGCTTTTACTCATGGGGAAGGCAAAGTGGGAGCAGGCAGTTCACGTGATAAAAGCAGGCACAAGAGAGCAAGGAGGGAAGTGTCACATACTTTTAAACAGCTAGATCTTGTGAGAACTCACTATTGTGAGGAGAGTAGCAAGAGGATTGTACTAAACCATTCATGAGAAATTCACCCCCATGATCCAATCACCTCCCACCAAGCCCCACCTCCAACACTGGGGATTACAATTGAACATGAGATTTGGGTGGGGACACAGATCCGAATCGTATCAATGTGTAAGGTATTCCCCTATGGCTTCTTTCAGAATTTTTTTCTTTATATCTGTTTTTCTGTCATTTCAAAATGATATACCTAGGTGTGGTGTTGCTGGCATTTATCCTGCATGGTGTTTTCGGAGCTTCATGGATCTGTGGTTTGGTGTCTGGCATTAATTTGGGGGAAATTCTCAGCCATTATCGTTTTAAATATTTCTTTTGTTCCCTTCTCTCTTTCTTCTTCTTCTGGTATCTCTATCATGCAAATGTTACATCTTTGGAGTTGCCTCACAATTTTGGATAGTCTGTTCTGGTTTGGTTTTGTTTCAGTCCTTTTTCTCTTTGCTTTTCAGATTATAGGTTTTGATTGAGATATCTTCAAGCTCAAAGGTTGTTTCCTCAGCCCTGTCCAGTCCACTAGTTAGCCCATCAGAGGCATTCTTCACTTCTGTTACAGTGCTTTTAATACTGCAGCATTCCTTTTGGTTCTTATAATTTCTATCTCTCTGCCTACATTGCACATCCATTCTTGTATGCTGTCTACGTTATTCATTAGAGACCTTAGCATATTAATCATAGTTGCTTTAAATTCCTGGTCTGATAATTCCAACATCTTCATCATATCTGAATCTGGTTTCAATACGTATTGTGTCTCTTCAAATCATATTTTGACCTTTTAGTATGTCCTGTAATTTTTCTTATACCCAAACATGAACTGCTGTACATGTAAAAGGAACTGCTTGCTGTACACAAGTTTTTAGTAGTATAGTAGTAAGGTACAGAGAGATGGGAAGCATTTTATAGTCCTATTTAGGTCTCTGTCTTTGAACTTCACAAATGCTTCCCAGTCATCCCCCCCGTAGGTGGGACAGAATGGCCAGAGAGGGTGGGAGTTTGGTATTTCCCTTCCCCAGGTACATTGGGCTCCGATAAAACCCCAGTAAGGCCAGGTGCAGTGGCTCACACCTGTAATCATTTGGGAGGCCAAGGTGAGAGGATTGCTTGAGGCCAGGAGTTTGAGACCAGCCTGGATAACACAGTGAGACCCCATCTCTACAAAAAGTAAAATGGAAACTAGCTGGGCATGGTGACATACTATGTAGTCCTAGATAGTTGGGAGGCCAAAGCAGGAGGATCACTTGAGCCCAGGGGTCCAAAGTTAAGAGTGAGCTATGATCACACCAATGCACAGCCTGGGTGACAGAACAAGACTCTGTCTCTCTTAAAAAACAAAAAAACAAAAAAATTAAAAACCCAGCAGGTTGGGCTATGGTTAATTAATTCCTCCTGAGGACAAGCCTTGTTAAGAAGAACACAGTAGGCCGTAATCCCAGCACTTTGGGAGGCCGAGGTGAGTGGATCACGAGGTCAGGAGATCGAGACCATCCTGGCTAACACGGTCAAACCCGGTCTCTACAAAAAATACAAAAAGAAATTAGCCGGACGTGGTGGCAGGCGCCTGTAGTCCCAGCTACTCGGGAGGCTGAGGCAGGAGAATGGCGTAAACCCAGGAGGCGGAGCTTGCAGTGAGCTGAGATCCGGCCACTGCACTCCAGCCTGGGCCACAGAGTGAGACTCTGTCTCAAAAAAACAAGAACAAAAAAAGAAGAAGAGCACAGTACACTGGTGTATTCCAGAATGATTCATTTTCCTCTCTCCCTGCCAGACGCATAAAGGAATTTTAAGGGAATTTTTCACTGAAGAGCTTTTGGAGATAAAGCTCTCAAAAGGGGGACTTCCCTGTGATTGAGTCTCCTTGGAGTTTTTTACTGTCAGATTTGTTCACGTGGAGCCTTTAGTAGTTCATCAATTACAGTTCAGGTTTCCCTAGCCCAGCACTAGTTCTCACAGAGCTTTCTGCTCTGCTAGGTTCTTATTCTCTGTATCGAGTATTCACCAATAGGTCTTCAATTTAGGGGGCAGTGGTTTGCTCTATGACCGCATTTCTCTTGCATAACTAACAACAGTGATGGACTTTTCAGTTTGCCCAGATTTTTATTTGTTCTTAGAATGCAAACAAGCCATAGACTGGGAGAAAATATTTACCTGTCAAGTGTCTGGCAAACATTTTACCACAATATATAAATAACTTATTTTTTTTATTATATTATACTTTAAGTTATATGGTACATGTGCACAATGTGCAGGTTTGTTACATATGTACATATGTGCCACGTTGGTTTGCTGCACCTATTAACTCATCATTTACATTAGGTATTTCTCCTAATGCTATTCTTCCCCCCTCCCCCCACCCCACGATAGGCCCCAGGGTGTGATGTTCCCCTTTCTGTGTCCAAGTGTTCTCATTGTTCAATTCCCACCTATGAGTGAGAACATGCAGTGTTTGGTTTTCTGTCCTTGTGATAGTTTGCTCAAGAACTTACAAAATTTAGCAAAAAAAATGGTCACTTAAGCATATGAAAAGATGCTCAATATCATTAGTCATTAGATAAATATGTATTAAAGCCACAAGGTGAAACCACTGTACACTTATTAGCATGGCTGAAAATTTAATAATAATAAATGGCAATCTTAAGTCCTGGTGAAAATGTGCTGCAACAGGGACTCTCATGCATTGCTAGGGGGAAGATAGTAAACTACTTTGGAAAACCGTTTTTCAGTCTCATATAAATTTAACCATAAACTTATTGTATGACCAATCCTACTCAAAAGAAATTTAAAAATGGAATTTATATGAATATCTATTTGCAAAAATTTATAGAGGCTTTATTAATAATCACCAAAAAGAGAAATAATTTAAATGACCTTAATGGTGAATGAATAAAACATAGTACACTAGTATTACTCAGTAATAACAATTGTGAACTATTGATGCATGCCGTAAAAAAGGTAAATTTCACATGCTTTAAGACATGTGAAAGAAACCAGACTCAAAAGACTATGTGCTATATTTTCTTCCATTTACGTGACATTCTGAAAAAAGTAAAATGATAGAGTTGAAGAAGAGCTCAGTGGCTTTCAGGGTTGAAGAGTGAGGTAGAAAGCATTAGTGTCGTTACTTGGAGTGACAGAACCCTTCTATACTTGATTGTCCTGCTCATTAAACATAGTTCCATGCATTTGTCAAAACTCATAGAAGTGTACATCAAAAAGTGACTTTTACTGTATGTAAATTAATGAAAACTAAAAATAAAGAATTAAATCAGGGATAAATATATAATTACATCTGTTGTAAGTACTACAAAAGAGAACATGTAATAAGAAAACCTCATTGTCTCAGCCCCAAAACTCCTTAAGCTGATAAGCAACTTCAGCAAAGTCTCACGATACAAAATCAATGTGCAAAATTCGCAGGCATTCCTATATACTAATAATAGGCAAACAGAGAGCCAAATCATGAGTGAACTGTCATTCGCAACTGCTACAAAGAAAATACAATACCTAGGAATCCAACTTACAAGGGTTGTGAAGGACCTCTTCAAGGAGAACTACAAACCACTTCTCAAGGAAATAAGAGAGGACACAAAGAAATGGAAAACATCCCATGCTCATGGAGAGGAAAATCATCATCATGAAAATGGCCATACTGCCCAAAGTAATTTATAGATTCAATGCTATTCCCATCAAGTCTTTGTCTTTTCACTGAGCATTTTAGTTCATTACAACTGTATTATTATTATACACACATATACATGCAAATACATTTGTGTATTTATTTTTACCACCTGATTTTGTGCTTTGTAAAACCTGGAGTCAAGAACTCAGATGCACCAAACTGGACTTCTAACCTATGGAGCTGTGAGATAATAAATTTTGATTGCTTCAAGACTCAGTATTGTGGTGCTTCTTCACAGCAACAATAAAAAACTAAGGTAGCATATTAAACACAATATCAAAACTCTATTACTTAATGTATGGTCCACAGATGAGCAGCAGTGGTAACACTTTGGAGCTCACTAGAAAGGCAGAATATGAAGCCCAACTCTCAGACCTTCTGAGTCAAAATTTCATTATAAGAAAATAAACATATCACCAGGTGGTTCATAAATTTTCAGAAACCATGTCATAAGACATTCGATGTCTGGTTAGGTCAGTATTTGACGTCTTTCTTTTAGGATTGTATTGTTTTCTGTTTATTCTTCATAGTGTCTTGATTCCCCGTCATTTCATTTTTTACTGCTGTGACTTCCTGTTTATTGAAATTTTCCCTGTGGAATTTCTGTGCGTGTCCATGTTTAAGATCTTAGCTGGGGAGGTCTGGTGTGGGGCAGCACCTGAAGATCTCTATTTTTGAAGTAAATTCCTTCAGACAGGAACTGCATTTGCTTTACCAAGGGTTGGAGACACTGAATCCCAACTTAGCATTTTTAATCCTACACAAGAAGTGTGTGTTTGATGTTCATACCTGTATGAGATTCTGCTTGTGGTTTTGAATTCTTAGGGAATATATGTGTTTTTTAACCTCCAACTTAGACTCAAGGTTGGAGACAGTTGATTTTCTAGTAGTTAACTGGAGAGTAAGTGCATTCTAATTTACTAGGCTCAAGATGTAATTAAAATCACAGGTTTTGGTGGGTGGAGAGATCTACTGGTCCTAAGGTGGGACACTGGCTTTGAACTTTGTCCAGCGCTCTGTGTGGCCTTGAAAACTGAATCACGCCTTCACCTTTTCAGTGAGTGTCCTCTGGGTGATGGCTTATTTAATTGCTCTATTTACCTCTCTTAGCTTCTCTTTAGAGTGTGGTTGGCCTCTAGTGGTCTTTATATTCTTAAAAGGTTACCGATGCAATTAAAAAGATGGTTTCTGTTTATTTCTAGGAAAATTCCTCTAAAAATTGAAAAGTGGTGGTATTTTAATTGCTTTCATCATTGAGGTTGGGCAGGAAGCATGGCTGCTGGAAAGGAGTCTCCAGTAGCAGATGACGGACAAGGCCCAGGCAGGGGAGGGCACAGTCACAGGTCTTCCTCTGCCTTGCGCCCCACGCGAGGCTCACTTGCCATTGCATTCCATGCTTTATCGCTGAACTTGCCAAGTCCAGATGATGCTTATTGGGCTTGCACATTTTGTTTGGCAATTAGACGATACCCACTTATGATGTGGTTTCCAAGATTAAACAGTTGCTAACCCAAATGAGCAATTCCACGATGGATATTGATGTCACTCACCGAAGTAAGTCAGGCATGAAGTGGAGACTTAGATTTTGAAGTTTGAGATGGCTTCATTTGACATATCCAAGTGAAGATGCAAACGATGTAAACTGTGCTGCTGATATGGACCCTCAGAAGAAACATGGGCTAGAAACATAAATATGCAACAATTTGGGAAAACAATAAGAAAAATAGATATTTCACATTGTCAGCTAGATAGAGCTGTCGCCGTTAGTGGAGAAGAGTGAGTGTTAGCTGAAATCCACAAAGAAGACTTCTTGGAGATGGGCTGCAGGGTCCCCTGAGGTTTATGAAAAATATAGCAGATGAAACATTTATGTGTACTCAGTAGTTAGGTTGTTATAACAGGAGAATTCTGACAGCAGGCGCACCTGAGAGAGGTGGGCAGGAGACAGAGGTGTTTGTTTACCTCATTATCTCTTTGCAAGAAAAAGAAAAAAAAAATCTCAAGATTCATTTTATTTTCAAGTGGTACAATGTTGTGTGAGGTTATTTAATCTTCCTTTAAACAAGTAAACAAACCAAAAGGAACAGAAGGTAAATACCATAAACAGAAGCTGGAGAAGCCTGCAGAAAGGTAATCTTAGGCTGTTAGGCATCAGCCCTGCCTTCCCCAGCTTAGCAAGGCTACAGGTGCCGCCTTGCAGCACCTGCAGAATGTCAACCCCCGAGAAAGAAGCTAACAGGAGCAGATTCCACCCACAGGCGAGGAAGTCTGGACTTAGCAGTAGGTGTTTTCCCAGACTCATCATCTAGTCTGTTTGGGTTGAGTTCTGTTTGCCTTGATTTTGTGGCTCTAAGATCTCTGCACGTGGGCCCAGTCAGTGCTGGGATCTCTTCTCCATCCCTGGGGTCCTGCTGGTACTAGCACTGGGCCCTGGCTTAGCCACTTCTTTTCACATTCTCCACCCCAGTTACCTACTTCCTTCTGTTCCAAATAGACCGGAATTTTTATTTTATGTCTTTATTGCAAATGTCACCTCTTATATCCCACTTTTCAGACTAGGTCACCCTAGACCCAGACTGGCATAAGTCAAACAAAAGTTTGCCACCCCCACTGAACGCCCTAACCACCTTGGGCAAGTCTGAATGTTAGACTCCTGGTTAGGATGACCCGGAGCTGACCTGGTCACCAGTTCTGATCTGGTCCTGATTTCCCTTCCTTACACCTCAGCTCACGTCAGCTCATGTCAGTGTCACACTCATGTCTCTGTTAAGAGTCAGGTGGCTTATGGCTGTTTATAGAACTGTGTTCTATAAAACTTGGAAGTTTCTCAAAGATTCACTCATTTTATTCAACCAATACTGAATACCTGACTAATATGAGTGCTATAGGTTCTGCAAGAACATGTAAAAGGCTGGGTGCGGTGGCTCACCCCTGTAATCCCAGCACTTTGGGAGGCCAAGGCAGGCGGATCACGAGGTCAGGAGATCGAGACCATCCTGGCTAATGCTGTGAAACCCAGTCTCTACTAAAAATACAAAAAATTAGCCGGGTGTGGTGGCAGGCTCCTGTAGTCCCAGCTTCCGGGACGCTGAGGCAGGAGAATGGCATGAACCCGGGAGGTGGAGCTTGCAGTGAGCCGAGATGGCACCACTGCACTCCAGCCTGGGTGACAGAGCGAGACTCTGTCAAAAAAAAAAAAAAAAAAAAAGCACCTGTAAAAACAGCAAAATGAAGTCCCTGTGCGTCCTCATGAATGACACTCTAGCAGGGGTGGAAGCAGGAGAGAGCGGACAGTAAATGATCACAGTGGAGCCTGTTGAATGGTATTCCGTGTCAGGAAGAACAATAAAGAAAGGTAAGGGTGAAGACATTTCCACAAGTGGTGAGGAACAATGTTCCTCACTTTAGCACCTCCGAGCACAGGCCTCTGTGATACAGTGAGGTTTCAGGAGAGACCCGGGAGAGCTTGAGAATGTTTGATAGCAGAGCATTCCAAGAGGAGGCCCATAGGGAGGCGTGCTGGAGTGGGCACAGCTCAGCACATTCTAGGAATAGAGAGGACATGAGACATACAGGAAAGAGAAGCATGGGCAGCCGGCAGGGGGCCCAGGCCAGCAGAGCAGCAGGGGATGAGGCCAGCAGAGTAGCAGGGGATGAGGCTAGCAGAGCAGCAGGGGGCCAGGCCAGCAGAGTACCATGGAACCAGCCCAGCAGAGCAGCAGGGGGCCAGGCCAGCAGAGCAGCAGGGAGTCAGGTCAGGCCTGCAGGGTGTGGTGGAAACCATCAGAAGGTGGTTAGCAGATGGATTTCCCTGTGAAGGGCTCCCTCTGGGTTCTAGGTCAAAAACAGTCTGCCTTACACAGGCAGGAGGAGAAGCTCAAACTAATTTGGAGGCAAGAGAGAGATTAGGGCAGTTTGGATTGGAGCCTATCCATGGAAGTGGTGAGGATTTCAAATTCTGGATTTATTTTGAAAAGAGTCTGCTGAGATTTGCCACATAAGCAGAAAGAAATGCAACGTGATGCACTTCCTGGTCTCTGGCTTGGGAAACTGCAAAGAGGGATTCTCATCCCCTGAGATGCAGATGGCAGTTCTGTGTAGGAACAGAGGAATGAGGCATTGGTTTTGGATAGGTGATGTGGTGATGCCTATTGAATACCCAACAAAAGCTGTCAGGTAGACAGACTGGGAAGTTTGGAGTTCAGTGGAGGGACGCTGAAATATATACTCAAGATTACAGAAGTTATTTAAAGCAACAAGATGGGAAGAACAGCAAAGGAGTAGTGTATCTGTAGAGAAAAGGAAAGGGCTAAGGGAGAGACCTGGGCTGCTCCAGCATTGGGTACTGCCTCTAGGAGGACTGCCCCAGAGGGGACTTGAAAGAGCCCAGGACTTGTGGCTCCCAAAGCTGTTTCAAATAAATTGACTCCACTTTTTGTGGAAAGACACATGGCATAGTGGTTCTACTCACATTGGACCCAGACTGCTTGGGTTCAATTGCATCTTCTACCACTCACAAGTCTTATAGCTTTCAACAGGACAGTTCACACCTTAGTGCATTGGGTTTTCCATCTATAAATTGAGAATAATAATGCTACCTTCCTAAACTTGTAGATTTATTATGAGGATTATACGAGTTAAATATCTTAGCAAAGGGTCAGACACAAAACGTGCATTAAAAAAGTATTAGATGTTATTATCTATTTTATACCTTGGGGTTATAAAGAAGTTCCCATTGGAACAAATAAGTTGACTACTCTAAAGAATTTTGTTTATAAAAATGACTAGTAGACCCTTTATAACTACGGTTTATAAGTAAAAACAAAGTATTAAGTGTTCATAAGTATGCATTAACATTGGGAGGTAAAAGAGAGCGTCTTAATAGTAATTATGGCCAAAAAAACACAAAAAATGTTATAGAACATAAATGTCTCCATTGGAGAATTTTATTATTTGCTAAAAGCAGGGAAAATGAACATTGCAGACGTATATAGCAGAAAACTATCCCACTGGCAAAACTCTCAGTTGAGTTTCCTTTAGTATAAACTCTAATAAACATGTAAATGAGCCCAGTTAGAATATTCTGTTTCTGACTACTAAAAGCTTTTATACAGTAGTGTCTACAAGCTAGTTACTCCTTTGTTATTTCTTTATTGTCCAAGCAATTTTCCAATGCAAACCCAGGCTTGCGCAGATGCATTTTCCTGAACTGTAGGATCAGGGAGCAGAGTGGAAAGCTCTGATAGGCCATGCAGATAAGGAAATTTACTACAAAGTAACTGCACGCCTTGTTCAAGTTTGCAGGCAGAACTGAGACAGAGCCTAGCTCCCACGTTCTCACATTTAAACAGCATGGCATTACCTCCTCAGCCCAGGTCTGCCTCCCAACTAAAATGTTGGTACTGTTGGTATGAAGCAGATCTTCTATCAACAAAAGGAGCGACGTGGTGGTGTGAGATCTTGCCAGGGTTTTTATTCTGGTTTAGAGTGTGCACATGGAGTGTGCTCACTCTAACACTCTGAATAAGACTTCAAATCCAAGCCCTACTTATTAGGAGCATATCTGTCATGAGACTTGTGCACTAGGCCACTTGGAAAGACCACCCCCTACCCCCAAATATTGGTAAGTCTAATTCCCACCCCAAGTTGCTGTTTTGAAAACTGAGTATCTGTCTGTCTTGAGTAGGCCTTTGCAGGTACTGCTGGAAAGCTCTAAGTCTCTAAATATTTGTGATGGGTGAAAAGTTGCAATCAAGAAGATAATTGCTACCTGAGCCTGTTTTTCCCTTTCCAGTGAATTAAAAGACATCTGTAAGAAAAAGTGTGTCTTCTATGTTCCAGCACTTTGCACTTTTCACCTCTATCAGCCTTATACGGCAGGAAAACATTTCCCTGTTTTATGTATCTGGCCCAAGTTATTGTACTGAGTCTACAATAAGAAATCGCACTGAGAATTATCTGAATTCAAAATGTTGGCTCTTTTCAACACATAGTATCTACTTCTGAAAATCTGAACTTTCTCATTAGGTTTAATCTGTTAAACGTCTCTATCTTTATGTGACAATGCAAAAGAATCTTTAAATTCTTCTGATAAACTAACATAATGTGTTACTTTTGATGACAGAGCCAGGTGAAAATGTCTAGATGGTTCAACCAAAATTCAGAGAGAAATTTATGTTAGGGCAAGTCTCTAGTCTCAGGTCCACAATGTGCATATTTTTGCCCCTTTAGGTGGAAAACAATATTTACCAATTTTTTTTAATTGAAGAAGTACATGTTCACCTCTAGAAGAACACTGCCAATTATGTGAATAGTATTAAAAACTCCAAAGCAAAGCTAACAAAAGTAGCACATTTTTATAAAACTGCAGAACTTTGATTTAACCGGTGAGAATTTCTTCTTCACACAGATTTTTGTCATCTCTCTCAGCTCCAGAGGCCCCTTCATGATAAATTAGCAAGGTGTTACTGTCTTGAAACTAGCAGACATTTTAGCACATTGACATTCAGCATTGTGACCTGCTTCTTGCTAGACTGCTAATTAATATTTGCACTGGCTGCAGAATTAGCTTGTTTTTTAGACTATTTCACATTCAAAGACTACCTCCAAGGGAAGCAGGTTTTTTATTGAAAAGCCAACTTTAACTTTGTTTTATTAATATTTATAAGAAGAACCACTACAAAGTCTCTACTTTTGCTAGACCACGCAGGCATCTTGCATGTTTTGTACTGTCTCAACTGCACTACAATTGGGCAAGATAAATAATATTGCCCCGATTTTGTGGTTTGGGAGACTAAGCCTCCAAAGTGCAAATAATTTGCCCAAGAGCATGTCATTGCTGAGGGCTGCAACTGAGATTCAAATCTTCTAATAGAATCCAAAGATGTTATTAAATGGAACAGACAGTCATCATCCAGTTGAAGACAATTCACTAGACAAGGGAATAGAAATAAATTCAAACTTCAAGTTATGCACTGCTGCTGTGAATGGAGTGTGTGTGCTGTTCCTCCACTTTCAAATTCACATGCTGAAGCCAAAATTCCTAATGTGTTGGTATTTAGATGTAGGGCCTATGGGAAGTAATTAGGTCATGAAGGTAGAGTCCAATGAATGGAATCAGTGTCCTTATAAGAAGAAATAAGGGAGCTTGCTCTCCTCAACCACCCATCATGTAAAGGTACCACAATAAAACAGTCATCTGCAAACCAGGAAGGGCACCTTCACAAAACACCAGATCTGCCAGCGCCTTGACCTTGGATTTCCAGCCTCCAGAACTGTGAGAAACAAATTTCTGATGTTTAAGTCACCTAGTCAATAGTATTCAGTTAGAGCAGCATGAACTAAGACATTGCCTAAGCAGGAGTCCTACACTACTATAGTTTTCCTGCTCCAAAAAAGAAAAATAAGATGTTCCTCGAAACCCAGTGGTTTTACTGGAAGTTATGTTCCTACACCAGTCCTCCCCTACTATCCCACCAGCATGCAGATATGATCACAAATAGTTTTCAAAACGTAAAACAAAAACCACAGCCATTCTGACTAGTTGGTGCTCAGGGCTGAACCAGCTATTAAATATTTTGTATAGCGCTGAAAAAGAACAGGAAGTGCATCTTCCAGTGTTTCTTTGTGAAGACAAGACAGTTTTCTTGATTCAAGACAATATAGTTGAAGATAAATGAACATACATTCCATCCACTCACCTATATCTTTGTTGAAAGAGTTTCAAAGGTAAAATCAAATAGATACATATATTTTTATTGATCCTATAAATTTCTTTGCAAAGTTTCCCCAACATTAGCACATTTTCCGACCTATATAAATTAGTTCCTTCTAAAATACTCTGACTACAAAAATAATATACAAATTCCTATTCTATTTTAAAACTTTGGGATACCAATGGAGTGGGTTTTCATATAAGATCTTCTCCCAGCTCAGGCCTCATTTCCCTTTACATGTCTAATTTCTTCGTAGGAAAACAGTAGGCAGAGGACGGTTTTACCTAGCTGAAGCTGGGAGGTCAGAAGACCTGAGTGAAGGGTGCCTCCACTCTGTGGTTATATACAGAAAGCTGGGAGGCAAAGATGGAGTGTTGCAAATTCCAAATTTCATAGAGTCAAAGACCATGTCAGTTTTATCCACTAAACTATACTAAGAACCTAGTACAGTGCCTGGCATACAGAGGAGCTCAGTAAACGTGTGTTTCATGGATGCTAAGAAAATATCAAAGTGAAAACAAATATAAGGACTCCAAATCATGTGATCAATTACAGAGATCCATGACCAGGAGTAAACAGAACAACAAACTGATCAATCAGAAAAGCAGTAAGCAAAGAGCTTCAGGAAAGAGCTAGCAATGCGCAACAATTTAACAGTGTCTGTGCATACAACACTTTATCTCCTCCAAGTAAGACTAAAAAATTTTGGATTCTCTTCCAAAAGGAGAGTGCTGCCTGGGGCAGGAAGGGGAGGTGGAGAAAGAGAGAAGGAAGGAAGGAAGGAAGGAAGGAAGGAAGGAAGGAAGGAAGGAAGGGAGG
>NC_045448.1:6799225-6889802 GCF_002776525.5 Piliocolobus tephrosceles | reverse complement strand
ATGGGAAGGAAAGGGAAGGGAGGGGGGAAAGGAGAGGGGAGGGAAAGAAATATAGAAATGCCTAAGCCCAGGTCCTACATTACTATAGTTTTCCTGCTTCAAAATATATACAGAGATATATTTCTACAGACATAGATATAGATGCTTGTGATGGTTAATATTAGGTGTCATCTTGATTGGATTGAAGGATGCCTAGATGGCTGGTAAAATATTGTTTCTGGGTGTGTCTGTGAGGTTGTTGCCAGAGGAGATGGACATTTGAGTCGGTGGACTGGGAGAGGAAGACCCACCCCTAATGTGGATGCCAATCAGCCGCCAGCTCAGCTAAAATAAACCAGGCAGAGGCAGGTGGGATAAGCTGACTTGCTGAGTCTTCTTTCATCTTTCTCCTAGGCTGCATGCTTCCTCCCTCTCCTCCTGCCCTTGGACATCAGACTGCAGGTTCTTTGGCCTTTGGACTCTTGGACTTTGGACTCTTTTGATGGGGCCTCTTGGGCCTTTGGCCACAGTCTAAAGGATGCACTGCCAGCTTCCCTGCATTTGAGGCTTTTGGACTTGGACTGAACCACCACTGGCTTCTTTCTTCCCCACTTGCAGATGGGCTACCGTGGGATTTCACCTTGTGATCATGTGAGCCAATTATCCTAACAAACTCCCTTTCATATGTACATGTATCCTATTAGTTCTGTCCCTCTGGGGAACCCTGAACAATACAATGTTCTTTTCTGCCCTAGATGAAAGACGTACAGTTCATATAGGCATGTATCTCTGGAGATAAAGCAAAATCTTATAGTAGTCATATGATTTTGGCAATATTTAGCCACAGCCACATAAATGTTCATCTTCTTTGAGTTGATACTGGAAATTTATCAACTCAAACCTTAGCAGGTTAACAAAATCAAACAAGAGTCAGTTCCACAGCTGCACAGAGCCCCGTGTGGATCATTGTAGGCTGAGACTCCTCTGGGAGTTCTCCTCCAAGAATCCATCCATTGAGGGGATCCAGCATCCTTTGAGGAGCATCTGCCAGCTTCAGGCTCCCCCAGATGCTCTATAGCCATTCAGCACGGAGAGAAGAGATAGTGTGGAGAACGCACCGAAAGTTCAAAGAGGCTGTTCCTTCTTCCCATGATCCACTGAGCAACACAAGTCACGTGGTCCTGCCTTAGGACCTTCTAGCCCCAGCTGCCACAGGGCATACACTTAACATTCAGCTTCAGTTCTACTGGGCCCAAACTAGAACTAGCCTAAGTGGTTAATAATAAATAAACTATTAGATAAGTTTCCTACTGGATAAGCAAACTGGAGACTTTCTAAAGCTATTATATGGCAATAAAAGATGGATAGCATATATGCATGCTGTCTATGATAGACTGGATACAGAAAATGTGGCACATATATACCATGGAATACTATGCAGTCATAAAAAAGGATGAGTTCATGTCCTTTGCAGAGACATGAATGAAGCTGGAAACCATCAGCTTCATTCTCAGCAAACTAACACAGGAACAGAAAACCAAACACTGCATATGCTCACTCATAAGTGGGAGTTGAACAATGAGAACACATGGACACAGGGAGAGGAACATCACATACCAGGGCCTGTCAGGAAGTGAAGGGCTAGGGGAGGGATAGCATTAGGAGAAATACCTAATGTAAGTGATGGGTTGATGGGTGCAGTGAACTACCATGGCACACGTACACCTATATAACAAACCTGTACATTCTGCACATGTATCCTAGAACTTAAAATATAATTTTTTTAAAAAGCCTGAAATTAGGCTTGAGATCCTATAGCACTTCCGTGTAATGATACTTCCTTTTTTCAGAAATGAGTGGGAGTAATAGATTATGAGGCAATTAGCTTGACCAAGATCACATTGCTACAATAGTAATATTATGTTGCTATAAATAATAATAGTGATAGTGATGATTGATGTTTATGATGGTGATAAACTATTTGAAATTTGTAGAAACAAGATATGCAGATTATATAACAAACATGAATTTTTGGACAAAAAAACAGAGATCAATCAAATAACTGTTGATTTCTTGTTTTAAGAAAAAGTTCAAACTGAGGTTGATGTTTTACCCATTTTCATTTTCATTACTTTTAGTATACAATTAATGTATGGCTTTGTTGGAAAAATAGAACACAAAAGGAAATGAGAGGGAAAGAAAGGAAAGGAAAGATTATGTTTAAGCCCTTTAAAAACAATGGGGTATTGACATCAACTTGCTTTGACTTCCGTGAACCTAATTGGAACAAGGGGACTTTATGTTCTTATAACAATTTTGGAGCTTGTCTTAAAATTTCCTATAGATTTCCAACAAACATGCTTATGTCATACATTACAACTGTATTGCATATATGTTCTGTAACATTTTATCAAGTTTTCATGTGAGTAGATAAAATACCCATTATTATTTCAGTAGCTGTGTCATTCTACTGCATGGGCCTAGACTATTATTAGCTACACAGCCTTCAATTATTAAGATTACAGTTGATTAACTTTTGTTGTTACTTTAAAAAAAACTCTTTAATGAACATCATTGTCTACCCATATTTTAGTACTTGATCGATAATTTTCTTACAATCAATCCTTAAAAGCAGATCAAAACACTGATCACCTTTAAAGCCTTTGATGCGTGCCGCAGAGAGGTTACAGTGGTTTGTTTTCACATAAGCTGTGTACGCGTATGCCAACCCCTCTCGCCCTCTTCAACACTGTATATTTTTGTTCTATTTAATCATTGTCAGTCTTCACAGTAAAAGAAAATGGAAACTCATTGTTGACTAATTAAGACCACTCATTTCAAGTTATACTCAACACATACAAAATATGCCCAAAACTTTAAGGTATTTAGATTTTCTGCTACAGTTTTTTCTATGCTATTTAAAAATTTTTTTCCTTACCAAGCTCCTCCCCACTTTCTGCATTTCTTGTTTCTTTCCCCTCTGAATGCTTAACATCTACTTCTAAAAGAACCTGGAGAATATATCTCTAGAACTGCACATTTCCTGGCTACCTCTCCACCTCAGAAGCACAGGGACAGCAGAGCCAAGGAAACAGATTGCACTACAGAGCCCCTACCTCTTAGGAATTCCTAGGAGAAGAGACCCAGGTATCTTGGCACTTAGGATGCTCCAAACTGAGCAATGCACAGGCAAACACAATGGCTGCAACCACCAGCTCCCCGATGGCCCTTTTATTTGGAATAATTGACTATTTTCATTTAAAGTTAGTGATCACCTATTGAAAATGTACTGTTAGTGGTTTTGCAAAAATTCATTCATTTTCCAAAAGACAAAGTACTGGGGACTGAAGGAGAGGCATCTCCCCTCACCTTGCCTGATAGAGTTTCTCCTTGGCAGGAGGTTCTTACACAGGAATATCTGCCCTCGTTGGTGATCAGAAAGACCAGCAGACACCTCGGCAGCCAATGGATGCTTGAAGCTCTTGTCTGTGAGTCTCACAAGATATGGCGGGAAATCTGTGACTTCAGCCTGAGCCTCTCAAAGAGCGCCAACCTGGATGGATGTTGGAACCTTGTGGTGCAGGACTTGGAGTGTCCTGAGTGTGTTGTTCCCTCCTAAACGGAACACCTGGGGCAGCCAGCCTGCTCACACCTGGGTTCTTTATCAACAGCCATGAACTGGTGAAATATTAACACCCGGAGCTGCTTCCCCCGAGGAAGATCGTCAGTGCTCAAAGATGGAAGGAAATGGATCATTGTCATTTCAGAACTGAATCCAGAAGTTATTCTTCAAATGGTAATGCAAATAAACCAAACCCCACAGGTTTTAAAGATCTCTTGCAATCTTTATAATAGAAGAAACACAGAATGTTTATAATGGAACAAAGAGAGGCAGTTGGTGAAAGACACATGGGCACCAACTGAGCTGGAGGTCACCCAAATAGAGAAAGAAATACTGATCCCACCCGACTCCCACCCCCACCTTCCTCTGCCCGCTCATCAGGTAACGAGCTGAGCTAAGCAGAGCAGAGGGAGGAGAGCAAGCCTTTTTAGCAACGTCCTTGGTGAGAATGAGGTCTTTATGGTGATCTTTTAGCAACTGAAATTAAAAATCAAGGACTTTCTAAAAATTATTAAAAGAACACGATAAAGGAACATTTTAGCACATATTGCCATGAGCCCACGAGGCATGGCACCTGCAGAAGCTGACCAGCAGAGTTCAGCTAAGAGACTATGAGAAATCAGGGAAAGGCTGCCACAGAGATGGTTATCTTAGCCACACTTGGCTGCTGGAATTAATTTTAGAACCCCACGCTACAGACAGAGCTTGTAGTTGTGCATGAATAGGTTTAATAAAATGTGTAGTTTTTTCCTCCTCAGTCCTGAGTGTGGGTTTAGTTCTTCTCAATTCTCTTGCCATCTTCAGAAAGTGTTGAGTTAAAGAGGTCCTTGGATATTGTTAGAGATAGGTATTTGATCTGCTACAAACTGAAGTTTTGGCCCCTGATGTCAAAATTCAGATAGGAAAAGAAGGCAAACAGATTACTTTTTTGTGTGTGGGGGGTGGGGGGTGGGGGGGACAGAGTCTCACTCTGTTGCCAGGTTGGAGTGTGATCTCAGCTCGTGGCAATCTCCACCTCCCAGGTTCATGCAATTCTCACGACTCAGCCTCCCAAATAGCTGGGACTAGAGGTGCACACCACCAGGCCCGGCTAATTTTTGTATTTTTAGTAGAGACGGGTTTTCACCATGTTGGTTAGGCTGGTCTTGAACTCCTGACCTCAGTTGATCCGCCCACGTCAGCTTCCCCAAATGCTGGGATTACAGGTATGAGCCACTGTACCCGGCCACAAACAGATCACTTTAAGCATACTCCGAGAAGACGGCCTGGACAAGCTGTGTGGAGGCTTGGTCTCATGGAAGTTACCTGTTGTGTCAGGCACTCTGCGCTACCTCCAGTCTGCTCCTTCATTTCGCCTGTGGTTTGAGTGGCTGTTATATCCCAGGATATTTCTCTTACAGAGCAAGAACCATGAGGGTTAATCCAAAGTAAGTCCATCCTTCTGGCAGTGCCAAACTGAACAGGTGGGGCTAGTTAAGCAGGATCACTGCTTGTCTGAAATCAGAAGTGGAGATTTGAAGTACTTCTACCCATAGATTAACATGGATCCCATTCTCTAAACCAGCTTCAGTCTGGATGCAGGGAACGGAGGGAAGGGAAAACATGAAGGGGGAGAAAAGGAGCAAAAAAGAATATGACTCATTTAGAATGAAAGCTAGCCCAAACCATAAAGGGTCACCTCCAGCTACTTCTATACTATTGTAACATATATTCCCTGTAACGTTCCATTTAAACTATTGTTCATTCCACGTCTTTCCAGAGTGCTGTAGGTACATGTTTTAGGGGACACCTCAGCAGGGGCAGGGCAGGGTCTCCAGGGATTCTGTTCAACCATAGTCCTCTTGCATCTTTCTGATGGACACCTAGCAAAATTCACAGTGCCTTGGTCTGTCCTGGGAGTACAGATGAAGGCAGAGTAATTACAGAAATTCCACTTTGGAGTTAAGGAATTTATTCCCTGAACCCAGACAAAGATTTGAGCAAAATAACATAGGGATATCACTAACCTTCTTGTATACAGTGATTTCTATTTCTGACGGAGGTGAATTGCCTTTCCTGCATGGAGGGGCAGTGGTTGCAGCAGAATCGAATGAGAAATAGCTTCAGGAAAACCCAGAGACTGAGATCTGGACTCTATTAGCCACAAAACTAGCTTGAAAAATGTGTTTCCCAAGTTTTTCTGACCACTCTAGGCTTGCCTGAAAATAAGGCTGTTGAACTAATTTGGGAATGAAATAGGGACTACGCAGCCCCGTGATGTCACTTTTCTCTCCTATTCCCTTGACAAGCATTGATAATTAAGATCAAAACTCTTGTCTACTTAAGTGGGATCAGGCTTCAGGATCCTATACAGGACAGCACTCCAAACAACCCCTAACATTGATCACGGTGCCTCATGGGGTAAGACATCCAGTTACCTCTGACAGTCAAGGTGCCTCTAGCCGTGAAGCTGTGTCCATCTGGAAGCAGGACCAAGTCTGAATTCACCTCATCCATCTATTATGAATAAACTCTTAGTTACCATGTATTAGACATTTGCTGTATATAAGGACGTATATTCATTTTCTCCCTTAATCCTCACAACAGCCCCATCGAGTAGATAGTGTTATAAATTCTATTTCTCAGATTCAGAAGATGCAGCTTGGAAAGATGAGATGACTAATTAAGGTTACACAGCTGGCTCCAGATTCAGAATTTTAGCCCCATTTTGGGGATGTGGAGTTGGAGCTAGTCAACCGAGACAGCCTCCATCTTCTAGGAAACATGTATCTGTTCCCTCTGAGGGATCCTCAGCGCCCAGCACTTTTTAATTCACAAATATTCTGATTTCTCTTCCCCTTGATAAAAATGAGGTCTCTGTCCTGGTGTGTTGCCGATGCCACAGCCCTGCCTTAGCGGGCCTGGCTTGCCTGTTAAGAATGAGCCACCTAATGCACGTGGGGCTTCAAAGCAAGATGAGGGGTGGTGGGTGCGCCAAACCACAGTGGCACATGTGCACCCGTGTAACAAACTGGCACGTTCTGCATATGTATCCCGGTAAAATAAAAAATTTTAGAAAAAAGAATGAGCCACTCTACTAAACAGCAATTCCAAATCCCAACCCACCCTTCAGTACAGGCCTTGCTGGGGATGACGGACACTGCTTGAGAAGTTGATGGATCATGCTCTATGCCCATCTGGTCTCCAGCTCCAGGCTCTCCCAAATTTTCCTCATTTCTTTTGTTTTCTCTATTTAGATGTGAACACAATGTACTTAAATTCTATGGCCATGTGCTAAGCTGTATGTTAGCATGTCAAGGTCCAATTTACTGGCATGGCAGTTTTACTGTGTGGCTAAAGGTATACAAATTCTGACTTCTTAAAATTTTGTGATGTTTGAACTTTAAGTGAATGATCATGTTTGCAAAGAACAAAGCACATTTTGGAATAAAGATAGGGTTTTGAATGTCAAAACCATGACCACCTTTCCCAGTGGGGTTGGCCCAGCCACACCAAATGCCCTGGCCACAAGGGAGTCTAAATTGGGTTCACTTAAAAATGCTGTGTTCTGCAAAGAGAACTGGGAGAAGTCATGCTGACGCGTGCCACGTTATCGCTGTGGTTCAAGCTATAGCACATATATAGAAGAAATAGTGGGGCCTAGCAAAAGATGGCTTTGCTTCTAGCTCCACCACTCATGACCTGAGTGTCCTTGGGCAAATCACATAAACCTGTGAGCTCCAGCAAACAAGCTTCTTGCTGAAAGCGTCCTCAGGAGAGCTAATCCTGGAGTGCCAGACACCAGCACGTGCACAGCAAAATTCCTTGTGTTCCCCTGAGGTTTGTGGTCCGGAAGACAAGGAGGGGATTCGGTCGCTGCTCCTTTACATCCTTGGGAGGCCAGGACAGCAGTCCTGGGGCTGCAGGATGGATGAAATCATGAGCAACCGGAGATTGGGACCAGCGCCATGGTCTCTCCTCCCAAGGGATGGGTGCTCAAAGTCCTGGGCTCAGCGTTTAAAGACACGCTGATAATTTACAGCCTTTTATGAGGTTTCACGTTCATTTTGGAATTTCTTTTGCCAAGTTTGAATCTCACGTTGGGCCTTTTCTCTTATGGGTAAAAATATCTCTGGGCTGGTCCGGGCCCGGGAAGCAGCAGGGTTTTTCTGCTGCAACAGTGACACCTGCTGTTCAGGACAAAGTGGGTGATTTCTCAAAGAAAATTCTCTGTGGGGCCAAGATTACTTTCAGATTTCCAACATCTGGAAGGAGAAATCGATTCATTTTGTGGGGAATAAATACTGCTGTGCTGAACAAGCAAAACTCAAATGAGAGGCCAGGGATTGGAAGAAATAAATAAAAGGAAAGAAAATGTCTGCTGGGTTGAGAAACAAAGAAATCAAAGACCCCCCTGGCATGGTACAAAGCAGCCTGGTCATGGGTCTGCCCTGCCAGAAAAGACTAAACAAGAGGTGACCCTCTCCACCCAGGACAGTCAGAGCTGTCCCCGGGCACCTCCGTCAAAACACACGACACTGAGACCGGGCATCCTTAGAGCACAGTCTGTCCACAATGGAGCTGTCTCCTGCAGATGGAACTGCTGAGGTCCCGTCGTCATCGGATGCGGGGAGGGAGAAATGAGAAATGGCCTCACTCTCCCGTCTACCCTGCATTGTGGAAAAGAATCCTGTTTGCTCCAGGCTCACCAGAGTTCACCTGACATTGCAGACACATTCAACAACACAGCCCCCTGATTGCTTTAAGGCCTTAGAAATTCAAACAGGAAGCATTTGGCATCTACGCCTATTTCCCATTTGCCCTGTATCTTAGGAAACAATTCTATTGTTACTATTTTAATTTCCCTTAACTTTTAAATAAGGCAGGATTTGAAGTTTCTGTGATTTTTCAACATCTTATTGTAGAGATTTTTTAAAGATAATCTTTGAAAAGAACTGTTTTCCAGGTAGTCACGGAAATACTTTCAAAATGATTATTTTGGGGTTCCAAAAATATTTTCTCACCTCTATGTATATAAAGTTCAGCTTTCATTTTGACCCTCATAAGGAATCCATTAATTACATGCCACCAATACCTAAAAAGGAAGAGTGGTAGTTTGGTGGCAGGAGTGGCAGAGCGCTGTCCGCAGCTGCATGTCCTGGGTGATGTCTTCACCTCTCCAAGCTGAGTCATCGTTCTGTGTGCACCAAGTCAAGAAATCACAGTATAACTCAAGAGTTTTTCAACTTTTAAAGAAATCGGTTGAATCTGTTTTGCATATACGAAACACAATCCTGCATAAAAGTCTAATTATAAAATCGGAAAACATGAGGGTCCCTACTTTTCCCCAAAGCAGCCTTGAAAAGACTCCCTGGCAGCATGGAGACCCTCAGGGGCAGTTTGCCCAGCACAGGGCAAGCCGCCCTGATCTCCAGCCCGGGGTGCTTTCAAGCTCCAGGACCCCACATCTGCATCTCATCTAGAGAAGGAGGGTGCCTCAGCCTGCTGGGCTCCTTCAGTCACTGTGAGGATCCAGGGTGACCGCTCATCTGAGAAAGCATTAATTAATGCCAAAAGATAAACTAATATTGCACTGTTCAAGAGGAAAATAATAACTTTACTTCCGTAGGTCTCTGCTTTCACAACTATAAAATAAGAGTTTTTGATTAGGAGAAAATCATTAATAAAACATTGTTATCTTCGGACAATAAGTTAAACACAGTCATTTTCTTGGCTTCTTACATCGGCTTGCTATGACATGCATCTTCAGCTCCAATTTTTGGTTGACAAAACAGGCCCACAGAGATTTTGGAAGTCAGCTACCAGCACATAGCAAGGACGGTTCTCATAGCAAGGCTGGTTCCCGTGTCCCTGCGATTCCTGGTGAATGCTCCATGAGTCCCTGATCCCACACTCCCACCCATGCTAGCCCAGAGCTCTGTAATTCTGCCATTCTCTGAAACTTTGTGCTCACATTCTTATAATGGAGAGTCGTAGCTTTGCACATGGATGTAAAACTGATAATCTGCGATTCCAACATATTGTGCGTTAGTTAGCACAGCACTCCCCTCTCAGGCTAGCATACATAAAATATGAGCATCCCTAATGAACAGCAGCTGTACCACAGAGCAGGCTGTGTCTTCAGGCAGAGTCTCTTCAAGGTGTTTCTGACACGTCGTCCCCAGCCGTCTTGACTCCCCTACCCCAGACGTGTGGTTTCAGTCAGTGTCTGCTGGAATCGCATAGGAACCTGCTCGCATTCCCTGGTACGCCTGGACTAGATGTTACAAGGAGACTTCATTTTTTCCCCCCTGTCTAATTCTCCTCCCTTATTCATTTTAATTTCATTGATTTGCCCCTTATCACTTAATACACTTTCTTACTTATTGGCATCTGGGCTGAAGGCTGCAACACAAACAGCAAAAGACCAAATCAAGATTTAAAAAAAAAAAAAAAGAGCAAAATATTCCCATTTCAGATGGAGGAGCAGATGGGGCTCTTGGCACTTCAGAGGATTTAAATTGACCCTCTGCACCAAGCTAGGGGGAAGACAGACTGTCACTGCTGACGAGTAGGCACTAAAGAGACATGCTTTCCCTCTGAATATGCAGTAGCATTTTGGAGTTCTTTTTCCCTCTGCAGTGTAGGATGAGAAGGAGCCATAGGATGGATTCGGACTCTGTTGGAACCTGAAAATGCAGCTGGGGAACAAAGACAGCCCTGGGTGCAGACTCTGCTCTTCCCCATTCCAGCTTTGGGCTGTGGACCTATCTCTGACTCTCTGTTTTGTCATTTGAAGATGGGATTACAGCCACCTGCCTCTCAGCATGACTGCATGATATAAGATAAATGCATGGGAAAGTGCCCAGCTCAGTGCCTTGCACATAATAGGTGTTCAATAAATTTGGCTTCATTTTCTTTTTTTCTTCATATGTGTCAAGAGATGTGAATTTTTTGGAAACTCTTTCTTCACAACTTTTTCTTTTCACAGCTGGTAAAGACAAGGACCAGGTGGGGAGCTCTGACCTTCCCTTGGATGGCATTTATAAAATACGCGCTGTCTATTCATAGGACAAGTGTGATCAGCATTTGAGACAGGAGAGCCTTATTTTAAACAGGTTGTGAGCTCGCCTGCAAATCTTCAAAATATGGGAATCTTGGACAACCCTGAGTCACAAATCTTGAAGCTGTCCTCCTGTTCAGTTATCAGAATACGCTCCAAATCTCTCTGTCTATTCATTTGCAGCTATTCCAAGTACTGACTTCTTTTGATTGGTGTAAACCGTTCATTTCAATAATTAAAATATGGCTTCAAACAATCAAACTCTTTGTGCCTGTTACTAAAAAAACTGCATAAAACAAGAGTACCTAAATTAGTGAAAAGATGATTATACAATACTTCAAAATCAAAGAAATCCTTTGAGAGATTTATAAATGAACGTGTTTATTCTCAGAAAGATTATAAAGGAAGAAACGGGAAGAAGAGACGGGGCACAAAGAGGAAAAGCAATGACAATGAAGGAAGCTGGGACCATTCTGTGTGCAAGCTCTCTTCGAGCTTTTTGCCAGACACTTACACTTCTCTGTTTCAAACCTTTCATGGGAACCCCATTGCCCACAAAATGAATTCAGCCTCTCGGGTAAAGCACATGGGGATTTTTCTGATGGTTTTGTCCTGACTGTTCTCAATTAATTCTTGATTATCTCTTGCATGCTCCTCTACTGATACTTCACCTTGCCAAACAATCCCATTCCCCAGATTGTGCCCAGCGTAGCTGACACATGGACGGTGCTCAGTGTCTGTTGTTTATCCAAACAAAAAATAAATAAAAACAGTTGTATGTTAAATTCAATTGTTTATTAAGGCCACAGAAAATCTTAGAAATTGGAGCCCCCACTGACTTCTGAAAGCAGTAGTCAGAAGAGAAAATGAAAAAAGAAAAGCTAATTAGAATCCCAGACAGAGAATGCACTCCAGTCCATGGGCTCCACCCTGAGCAGCGAAACAACACTCCTCTGTCCAGGTGGGATGCCAGGTGTTGACATGATGGAGAAACTGACCCAGAGTCTCTAGATTCAGAGCTAGCTGGTAAAGAGGAGAAAGAAGATAAAGTATGAGGCTGAAGACACAGGAAATAAATAAGTCGTCCTAACAAAGAGGAAGTCTTCCCAACCTCCCTCTTTCCTTGGGTCTCAGCACAGCCCAGGCAGGCGATGAGAGAATTGATCTGGAGAATGGAAGAGCCCAACGTGTCAGACATAGTCCTAGGGCACAATCCTATCTATCCCAAGCACCATGAATCTAAGTGAAGCTTGCCGATTAATAAGCCACACATACACATAGACCTTCAAATCAGCTTTTTAGTACTTGAGTTTTCAAGCAGAAAACCAAGCAGCACTAGCCATTTGAGGAAAGCCTCCGACATGAAAGACAAATCAAAACATAAGAGCAGAGAAAAAGAAAACGGAGGCAACACAATGAGTAGAAAAAAACTTCTAAAAATAGATTTAATATCCTCAAGGAGATAAGATACTGTATTCATGAAACAAGAACAGAATCCTGTTAAAATCAAACAATAAGAGAACCAGAGAGCTCTATATTAAAATAGCTTTTATAGAAATTAAAACTATAATAGATAAAATTTAAAACACAAGAAAAGGGCTGGAAGCTAAGATTGAGAAACCCTCCAGGAAATTCAAAAACTATAGAAGATGGGAAATAAAAGGTAAGAAAATTAAAAACAAAAAAAAAAAGCATAAAAAAATTAAAGATCTCAAAATTAAGAATTCTAGAAAGTGCAAACAGAGTAAATGGAAGAGAATTATTAAATAAATGATCTAAGAAAATCTCTCAGAAGCAAAGTATTTTGATTTTCTATTGAATGACTGTGATGAGCTGAATAGTAGCCCTTGAATGGGCCGGGGGCGGTGGCTCAAGCCTGTAATCCTAGCACTTTGGGAGGCCAAGACGGGCGGATCACAAGGTCAGGAGATCGAGACCATCCTGGCTAACCCGGCGAAACCCCATCTCTACTAAAAAATACAAACAACTAGCCGGGCGTGGTAGCGGTGCCTGTAGTCCCAGCTACTGGGGAGGCTGAGGCAGGAGAATGGTGTGAACCCGGGAGGCAGAGCTTGAAGTGAGCTGAGATCGTGCCACTGGACTCCAGCCTGGGCAACAGAGTGAGACTCCATCTCAAAAAAAAAAAAAAAAAAAAAGATCTAGTTCTTCAATTTGAAAGAAAAGGACATTAATGAGCAATAAGAAATCATCTGAAGGTCCAAAACTCACTGGTAATAGTAAGTACACAGAAAAACACAGAATAGTAGCCCTTAAATGATATCTGTGTCCTAATTCCTAAAACATGGAAATGTTAATTTTTTGAAAAAAAAAGATTTTTGAAGATGTAATTAAGTTAAGAATCTTGAGATGATTGGTGTAATGCAGGCACAAGCCAAGGAATGCTGTCAGCAAACAGAAGCTGGAAGAAGCAAGGATGGATCCTCCCTCGGAGCTCTTGGGACACCCCTGACAACACCTTGATTTCCATACAGCAATATGATTTCAGACTATGAGACTGTGAGACTGTGAGACAATAAATTTCTTTGTTTTAGGCCAGTCTATGATAATTTTTGCAGCCACAAAATGAAAATGATGAAAGTGAACAATAAGAGAATCACAGAGCTATATATTAAAATAGAGTTTTTAATTATGGAAATTAAAACTATAATAGACACAATTTAAAACACAAGAAAAGGGTTGAAAGCTAAGTTTGAAAAAAAATTTCCTGGAAATTTGAACACTATAAAACCATAGAACCATAAAACTATTAAAACTATAGAAGAGGCAAAAAATAAGAAAAGGTAAGATAATAAAAAGGTTACTTGAAAAAAATTGAAGACCTTAAAAATAAGAATTCCAGAAAGTGCTTTACTCGATAAATGAAAGAAAAGAAAGAAAAAAAATCCAGAGCAAGAAACATCAAAGCAAAATTTCAGAATATTAGGAATTAAGATAAGAGACTAAAAATTTTCAGAGGAGAAGCAAGTGTCTCCAAAGGAACAAGGCTCAGATAGGAACCAAATTTACCAAACCTAAAAGTGATTACTATAATACAATGCAGCAATATCAGGAGAATATAATATTGTGAAATTGAAGCCATTTCTGATTTAGAATTATAGATCCAAGCAAACAAAAATATTAGCCCCAAATAAGTTTGTTTTTCATGCAATGTGTCACTAGATTTACCCCCTCTGCCAAAGTTCTCAATAAGAGACCAAAAGATTTGCTCCAACAGCTGAAGGAGGAGACTCCAAACAAAAGAGGAAGTCATTACATTTAGAAAATAGGAATACCAAAATATTTGTGATATAAAATAATTTTACAGGAAATTGGTAAATTAAAGTCCCAGTTGACACCAACGCTACAGACCCAGTGAGGAGCTGTCCCCGTTCCAGCAGGAGATGGAAGATCTCAGAGGGGTGTCTCAAAAGGCAACAATGGGATCAATATATTTTCTATGGAGTTGACTACACTGAATGGGATTCTAAAATTCATTTCAAAAAGAATCATTGCTGGGTACATAAGAAAAAAATCATTCTTTAAATGAAAAATATACATGAGGAGCGTGTGGTTTGACCTTCAAATTCTCATTTTCCGTAGTAGAAGTCAATAGAGAAGTCTTAATTTTTTTAAAAAAAGGAATAATCATATTGTTTAGAAATCAGATGTTTTATACCAGATTGCTACAAGGGTTTGAATTAGTTGTCTCTGGGACCCAAGAGAGCTATGACAAAAGCCTGTAGTGTTTTGTTTTGTTTTTTTCCTAAGCTTTCTATTACTCTTTTTGAGTTTTTCCAAACCATGCACACTTGTTACTATGATTTTTAAAGAAAGAAATCATGGATCCCTCTCTGCAATAATAGGTCTCTCTCTTTCTATTAAAGAAATCATGAGTCTTTACATGAGTCATGATCCAGTCTTCTCTTTTTATATGCAGATTAAATATCCCTTATTTGAAATGCTTGGGACCAGAAGTGTTTCAGATACTGAGGTTTTTTGGATTTTGAAATATTTGCAGAAATACATACCAGTTGAGCATTCCCTAATGCAAAAATTCAAAACTTGAAGTGCTCCAATGAGAATTATCCTTAAGCATCATGGCAGTGCCAAATGTTCCAGATTTTGGAGTTTTGTGGATTTCAGATTTTCAGATCAGACATGCTTAACCTGTATTATGTATATACTGGTGTGTGTGTGTGTGTGTTTGTGTGTGAATTCTTTTCCACATTATTAAAACGTGGTTCAAAAATGCCCACTAAAGATGATGAAACCAAAGTGTGGAGAAACTAATCCATATATCCATGGTAGTAGAATAAGAAAGTCCATGATCTATGACTATTCCAATCTGATATTTTATCCTGTGAATCCAGGCTTCCTCCGTGTTTGTTTCCTTTAGCCAGGACAGGCCTTGCTTTCTTCAACCCTATCAGCTGCTCTCTCTGTATTGGCTGTCACCATCCTCACTTAACAGGATGAGGCTAAAGGACGTCTGCAGACACTGACTGCATCAGGCTGGGCAGCAGCCTCAAGGGTGTTTTGCAGGCAACAGATTCAGCTTCCACCTTGGACCTGTCAAGATCTTTCAAGGTTGGGGGCCAAATGGAGTTCAAAGGCACACAGGTCTTAACATGAATTCAAGTGAAGTGGATTCCTGTCCAGTTGTTCATTCAGACAAAGAAGAAACATGTGCCTCTATCTACCCTGCCAAGGATATTGTATTAGTCTGTTCTCTTGCTGCTATAAAGATATTACCTGAGACTAAGTAATTTGGAAAGGAAAGAAGTTGAATTGACCCACAGTTCTGAAAGGCTGGGGAGGCCTCAGGAAACTTAAATCATGGCAGAAGGCGAAGGGGAAGCAAGAGAAACCTTCTTCACAGGGTGGCAGGAGAGAGAGAGCAGGGGACAGTGCCACACTTCAACCATCAGATCTAGTGAGAACTCACTATCACAACAACAGCATGGGGGAAATCCATCCCTATGATCCAATCGCCTTCCACCAGGTCTGTCTTAGTCTGTTCACATGCTGTTAATAAAGACATACCTGAAACTGGGTAATAAAGAAAAAGAGGTTTAATGGACTCACAGTTCCATGTGGCTAGGGAGGCCTGACAATCATGGTGGAAGGCAAAAGAGAAGCAAAGTCACATCCTACGTGGCAGCAGGCAAGGGAGAGCACATGTGCTGGGGAGCTTCCCTTTACAAAACCATCAGATCTCGCAAGACTTATTGACTGTCAGGAGAACAGCATGGAAAAGACCCGCCCGCATGATTCATGTACCTTCCACTGGGTCCCTCCCACAACACGTGAGAATTGTGGGAGCTACAATTCGAGATTTGGGTGGGGACAGACAAGTCATATCAAGGTCGTGCCCTTGTTGTGTGGGGATTACAATTCCAGATGAGATTTGGTTGGAAACACCAAGCCAAACCATATCAGATATAAAGTAGGGATACAAGATATGTCACATACTATCTTTCCCCTCAAGATATCCAAAGGACAGAAATTAATTTTCCATTAAGAAAAAGTAAAAAAAAAAAAAAAAAAAAAAGCCAGACACAGTGGCTCATGCCTGTAATCCCAGCACTTTGGGAGGCCGAGGCAGACAGATCACGAGGTCAGGAGATTGAGACCATCCTGGCCAACATGGTGAAACCTCATACCTACTAAAAATACAAAAAATTAGCTGGGCGTCGTGGCAGGTGCCTGTAATCCCAGCTACTCAGGAGGGTGAGGCAGGAGAATCGCCTGAACCTGTGAGGCGGAGGTTGCAGTGAGCCGAGATCACGCCATTGCACTCCAGCCTGGGCAATGATAGACTGAGACTCCATCTCAGAAAAAAAAAAAAAAGAAAAGAAAAGAAATTTAGACACTAAAACATTAGAGCCCAGAAGAAGAAAAAATCACTTTGAGCTAATCAGGAAAGCCCTCCTGGAGACAGTAGCATTTAATTTGTGTGATAATGAATCGGCAATTTTGACCGTATTCCAACATTCCCACTGTGAAATGCCTTGTCCTTTCCCCTTGCCCTTCCTTACTGGCTGGCCTGGCGACCTCCTTTGTACCCCACAAGGCCCCCTACCAATATTATTCTAAGACCCTATCACTGTTGCACACAGTTCTGTTTCCTCTCTGGGCTCTGAACCCCTTCGGTGTTTGGGATTTCTCTAAACCAAAGACGGAAGAGAGTGCTTGGCACTTATTTGCATCTACAAAAATTATGCACCGTGAAAGGAAATGGCAAGCCTGTGCGGGCGCTTTAGTTCAGCTCCTATCGAGGTCTCTGTGCTACTGAACTGGACCATCGGAATTCCAGAGGGGAGTAAAGACATTTTCACAAAGACGTGTTTCCCCGTGGTTCAGGGGAGCCTGCTGTGCGCTGGGCCTGATTTAGGACTTGGTGGTGGCTGCACAGACTCGCGGACCATTTTCAGGCCCATGGGTGGCCAAGCTGGTCCAGTAAAACGCAGTGCAATCAATGGCTAATGCAATAGATGTTTGCGATCAGTCATTTCAAAAAATGTTTCTGAAATTCAAATCCGAAGTAAATGAAAATGAACGTGTTTTTCCTCTTAATTCAAGACCAACCTTTCTCAATGGACTCCTAAGTCCTCTGGAAGCTGGGAGCCGGAATGCCGATCTTAAGATATATCCTGGGGGATTTGGGGGATTCAATCTGCTCTTGGATGAAAGAGGCAGATCTTCAAGACTGAAAGCCCCAGCCACAGGGGCTCACATCATAGGCCCGAGAATTGTAACCCAGGATGGAAGAGTTGAGGTGTGTGCTTGTTTGTCTTTGGGAGCATTTTTCCTGGTGTTGGGGAAGAGGAGAGCTTATTTTTCCACTCCTATCCACACCAGCTGCCACGGAGCAGCAATGAAGCCCCTACGGTGCAGTGCTGTGGCCACAGATCACTGAGCCGGCCCCAGCTGCAGATGGACGCAGCAGCTGGTCCAGAGAGGTGCTGCGGCCGACTCCCCCCAGCACATACACATGCACACAAAGGCATGCACATGCACACACACACACACACACTCACACACACAGGCTTGGGGCTCAGGGAAGCAGCTCACTGCCTCCCTCGCCTCCCTCCCCAGATTTATGAAGCAGGAAGCAGCCAGCCAGAAAAGCAAAACAGACGAGACCCAACTGCTCCTGTGTTTATTTTTCTTAAAGCCAACATACACCTAACCATTCCTTAGCTACTAAACAATATAACTACCTGCCACCTACAGCCCTGTTGGGAAGCTGACTCTCCTGAACCTGTCACCTGGACACAGAGGATAGTGCCATGTGCAATGCCATCACTAACGTCCAGTTCTCACAGGGCCCCACCACTGTGGTCTGTGTGAAAGCAGGGCTGGGAGGTGGCAGTGGCATGTGTGGGCACCTGCTCTGAGCCGGCCTCCTGATGGGAACTTCCAGGTTTAATCCCCAAGTGCTGTCTGAGAGCCAGAGGTGAAGGAGGGTTGAGCATTCTTCTCAGCCTGGAGGTGCCCCTCAGCAGGGGGTATGGGGTATGGGGCTGTTTTTAGAGATAGCGGTGACCCCCAGATCTTCTTTATGATCTTCTAGGTGAACCATTTAATCACTGGTGTTTCGCCTCTCATTAACTGAGGCTCGGATGTTCTTTGTAGTCTCACATGATATCCTGTATAGAGCTCAAAAACTCAAATTGTATCTCAAATGGAACACCAGTTTCTCATTTTACATGTGAGAAAATTAAGGCCTTGAGAGTCCAACCACACAGCTTGCCCAAGCTCACACAATTACTTTGACAGAGAGCAGAAAGTAGAACTCAGCCTTTTCATAAATACCCGTAGTCTTTATGCAAATTTTTCTCTTGAAGGCAACCCAGTAGCACCACCCCTACTTCAAAAGAAAATTAATGATGTGTCAGATACATAGCATAAGTTCTCAAGTTCCGCAATGTGGTCCTATGAGCCAAAAGTTAAGATTTTTAAAACTTTTCTAGGTCAGCTATTCATGGATGGAATAAAGATGCATTGATTACAGTAAATACACAGACTCTAATTTTTTTTAAGTGTAAAGGAATTTTACGGAACCCGAGGCTTTAAAATCACTGTATAAATATCTGGGTTTGGGGAATAAAAATGGAGTGTTGGGGGAAACAAAGATGATTGGTATATTTCAGGATGGGGGAGACTTGATAACCGCCAACGCGTCTGTTACCTGGCTGGATTCTAACCAGTCGAGGGGAAGGCCCCACCCACGTGCCAGCACAGAGCTTTACGCAGCTCTTCGGCATCCCAGCTCTCTTTGTCTCTCTCATTCCACTAATGTTCTTTTAGGGGCCTGGACTTAATTCCTTACATGATTCTTTCTCTCTTTTCAAGTAAGAAGGAGGCTGAAGTGTGGTTGCTGGAATTCCACTGTCACAGATGCAAGGGGAGGTCTCTCCACCCAAAGCAGAACGATGCAAAAGGCTGATATCCCAGAAGGGAAAAATAACTAATCAACCCACATTTTCTTATCCATAAAATAAATGTACAAATGTATGACAACATCTACTACACAGAATCATGGACTTTTATAGGAATGCACAAGTACGTAGCATTAGGCCAGGTGTATGGATTTTCACACAGAATGGGGCTAAGACGTCTCAGGACCAAAGAAGACAGCCAGTCATCGACCTGGTAGAAAGAGCTGAGCTATGAGGTGAGTGGCTGGACTCATTGCCTGCATCATGGCCCGAAGCGGGGGTCCTGTGTCCATCTGATGGGGTTAAGATGGACAGTGATTTTTACTTAAGCCAGTTTGCTATAAAATGGGTTTCCCTCAATGACACTGGATTGGTGTCATCCATTTAGTTGGTCCTCTCACTCACTGGATTACAACTTTCTTAAGTAGAGTTTAGCTAGCTCATCCTCATGTCTCACTGCATCCAGCACAAACTTCAGCATGGAGTACGCCCTTGCCAATGGCAACTGAACAAATGGATGTTTGAAATTGTACATGTTGTGTCCTCTCTCTCTCTCAAGTTTAAGGAACTTTTTACTGTTAAGTGTTAAAGATCTTAAAACAATCCTCTTTGACCAAACCAAGCTTTTGAAAGATAAGCACCTTGGCTGCTTCAGAATGGAGTAAACTTGGCTTCTCTGCTGTGGCACACTGTTGTTTGTTCTAAGAATTGGAACACTGGCTCTTGAAAGTCACTGCATGTTGATATGATTGAGAGATGAAAAGGCAATCCTGTTGTCAATGTCTGAGCTCAAAGTTTCTTTCCTATTCTCTGGGGCATGGCCTTGTCCTGGATATGCTTAGAAGCTCCTAGACTCTAATGCATAGTCTAGATTAAGGACCAATGGACAAGAGGGTGAAATGGTCCTCATTTGAAGAATAGGCTACCTCACCGCATCCATTTGCTTCTGGACATACTGACAACAACAAATGGAACTTCCTGCTTATGACACACACTGTTGTAGAAAGAATGTAGCTGTTAACAGTCACGGAGAGATAAATCGAATTTTTGATTAGGTGCTCACAAATATTTTTTAAACTCATCAAAAGAAGGATGGCTTCCAGCAATCATGTGTCCCTCAGGACACTCTGCACATAGTAGGAGCACATGAATCATTTATAGAATTAAAATGAAACAAGACCGAAGAATCATGACTTCTGAAATTTTTCTCCTAGACTTTCTGTAAAATCTCTGACATTCACCTGTGTATGGAGTAAGCAGCGCTCACAGCCAACAGCTGCAGCATCTCTAGGACAACTTTGCAGGCGTTGCATAGACCATTTTATTTTAAAGTCATATTCTACAGCCTGATAGCTTGTGGTTGCTGGTAGTGTTTGCAATTTGGCTACAAGACTCCTTCTAATGCCTGGCTCGAGAAAAGTCAGGGTACACCATTCCGAGAGAATTGGGCAAGAAACTGTGAAAGTTCACTGTTTTTCTCAGCATCCTAGGGCAGGCAGTCGATTTTATTGGCAAAAGGAAGATCAGAGCAACCGTAAACTGTCACCACACTAACTCCACTGTGAATGTTTTTACATGTCCAAATGGGACATTCCACAATGATGGAAGTAAGTACATTCCCCACATCCCTACCCACATCGACAATGATAATAATCTTGCGTAGACAGGACTAGTACAAAGACAGAGCAAGCCACGGGATCTCAGATGGATCCTCTGCCACCTCCAGAGTGCTTTAGGGCTTCTTTGGGGGATGCCCACACTTTGTGTACAGGGTCATTTATTCTCCCACTAGCCCCAGACACCATCTTTATATGCAGACAGGAGCACCTGTTTTTAAAGGCAAATTACTTTGTGATCATTAACCAATATCTAATAAAGTAAAACCTTTAAAGAGGCTGAAGAGAACAGATGTTTCTATCGCTTAATGAAAAAGAATTATGCACCATCATTCCACAGAAGCTGACCCTGCTTGGTCACATGCATTACAAAATAGCCCTACATCCTCGCTAGGTGTTTGGATAAGCTCCGTGAGAACCACTGCTACGTGCCCTATGTCAAATCAGGTGCATGCACAAGTAAATGTCACACACTCGTAGACACACACCTGCTTCTGTGTGTGCACACACGTTCACACAGCACCAGGCTGCCCGTGGGCAACGTTTGAACAAACATAGCTACCATAAGTGACCTTTGAAAAGGAAGTAACCCATTGCTCACCTCCAAAAGCCTAGATTGATATAGGACAATTAGGCCCAGTGACGGAGTAAAAGAACCCACATTACGAAGGCAATCACATCTAGGTTCCACTTCTTAGGAGCTGCATGAAACTGGCCATATTTTTTATCTTGCGAGTCCATTTCCTCATCTGTAATATCTAAGTGAGGTGGTTTTAATGATTAAGTATACCTAAAAAGTGAAATTTGCAGATTGCTGTGATGGCAAATTACTTTTTTTTTTTTTTTTTTTGACACACAGTTTCATTCTGTCATCCAGCCTGGAGTGCAGTGGCATGATCTTGGCTCATTGCAAACCCTGCCTCCTAGGTTCAAGCAATTCTCATGCTTCAGCCTCCTGAGTAGCTGGGATTACAGGCGTGTGCCACCACACCTGGCTAATTTTTGTATTAGTAGTAGAAAGAGGGTTTTGCCGTGTTGCCCAGGCTGGTCTCAAACTCCTGACCTCAAGTGGTCCACCTGCTTTGGCCTCCCAGAGCACTGGGATTACAGGTACAAATTATTATTTTTTAAAGCAAGTAAGCCCTAAGAAAATTTTTTAAAGGCCAAAGATTGTGTCCCCATTTGTGACCCCCTACTTCCTGTGATCCCATTGCCTCTGGTCTCCCTGCACTGAGAACCTCTCATGAATCAGAACCCCAGTTCCTGATTAATTACCTGGAGATGCCCCTTCCTGACCTTGGGTGCTCCTGCCCTGGGGCAGATGTGCACACAATCTCTGAGCCATATCAGAGCCTCTTATTGTCTTTTCATACGGTGGTGACAGCTCAGTTGCTCCAAACTAGAAACGGCTTCCAGCAGGGTCCTCCTCCAGCCACACAGGCAGCTCCTCTAGTGGGTCTTGGCTCCTTCCCCAGCTCAGATTTGTGTGTCTGTATTAGTCCATTCTCACACTGCTGGAAATAACTTTCTGAGACTCGGTAATCCTAAAGGAAAGAGGTTTAATCGACTCACAGTTCTGCATGGCTGGAGAGGCCTCAGGAAACTTATACTCATGGCCAAAGGCTAAGCAGAAGCAGGCACCTTCTTCACAAGGCAGCAGGAAGGAGAAGTGCCGAGTGAAGAGGGAAGAACCCTTTATAAAACCATCAGATCTTGTGAGAACTCACTCACTATCCCAAAAACAGCAAAGGGGAAATCCACCCTCGTGATCCAGTCAGCTTCCTCCCTCAACACACAGGGATTACAATTCAAGATGAGATTTGGATGGGGACACAGAGCCAAACCATATTAGTGGCCCCCTGGCCTCAGTCCACACTGCTCATGAGGCAGTTCCTTTTCCAGCAACCCCTACCCCACCCCAGCACAGGGCTTGAGCTCTCAGTGGAAACCAGGGTTAAGTATATACCCCTGGGCTCAGGCAATTCCTCTAGGCTGCTGCTTCATCTCCCACTTCAGACAACTTCCTTCAGCTCACCTTGCTTCCCTGCCCACTGGGTCCCAGTTCTTCCAACTACTGACAGCTTAGAACAATCTACCTGACCGTCTAAGCTGGCTTCTCTGAAATGTGCTGACATGGTCCCTTCCCTTGACTGGACGCACTGTAGCTGGGAGCAAGTGTCACCCTTACTGGACCCCTGCTCCAGATAAGGAGCTTCCAAGACCCAGCAATGCAGGGAAGCCAGCTACACAACTTATTCTTAGATAGTATTACATATTATGGGGCTGTGTTCTGTTCGTGTGTGTTCACGTACTCGCACACATATGAGTGTTTGAACGAAATTAAGGCAGCCCAACTCTCTCCTAATTACTCCACCAAAATTCTACTATTCCAGTTGGTTGATGTCAGCATCATAAACACCCTCTTTTGTTCTAATACTCAATCTTGTGTTTTGTTTTTCATGATTGAACATCTAAGTAAATGTGGTAATCTTTCTAAAACACCCAAAATGTGCCAAGAGCTTAGTCAGGTTCTTTTAGAACCTGGTATTCTGCATTGATAATAAACACTAATATTGCTTGAACGCTTACTATGCACATTCCTTTTCAAACATTTTTACATGCATGATATTACTTAACACCACACAGACACCAAAAATTGGAAGTTCGGACAGGGACTGTTTTGGTCAAAGCACCCAAGTCAGCCATGGTTACACTAGGACTGAAGGGCCCTAGCTTGTCTATAACGTTACTTCGGGCCCCAAGGTGGCTAGAGAAGGGCACACAGGTAGGACCACTTTTGTCCTGCAATTTGGACGGCCCAGGAGTCCTTCGAAGTGCATATTTTCCTGGGAAGTAGCTGGCTTGTCAGTGACGTCAGAAGCTCCATAACGAATGAAAACCACATGCAATCTCTCCTTGCAATTTAAGTTGTGTGCTGTGTGCAGTCCCACTCTCCTGGAATCCTGGGCAGAAGCCATCTTCTTGGCATCACTTGTGAGATAATAAATCTAGGAACCTACACTAGATTATTGTATCTATGGACACATATTTTTAGCTAAGATATAACACTGGAAATTTGAAATGCAATATTCTAAAAGGGAGTGGCGCTAACATTTTGGCCTCTCCATACCTACTTTCCCCTCTAGGAACAGCATCCAGGAACAAATGCAGCTCCAAAACTTCCAGCCCCGCATAGTCGTCTCTCTGCAGAAACGGCATCTGATCTTAGACTAGAGGCAGAAATTGAGGCACTAACTTCTCTCTCTCTCTTCATTCCTTTGTCTCTCACACACACACACTCATACATACACACTCACACACACTCATTCACAAGGTCAGGCCCATTATGAAATAAAGAGAGAAGAAACCAAGACCTCATAATTCTTGAAGCCCTCTCTGGGACCCAAATGATCTACTGAACTTGAAAAAAAATGAAAGCAGCTTCCAGGGCCCTCGGCATCTCTGTAGAGCTTTTGCAAACGTGACATCATTTGAATCTTACGGCAATCCTGGGAGGGAACTCCTAGAGCTGTGAGGCTCTCAAATGTCAGACGAGGAAGCGTGTGCAGAGAGGGCGCATGAGTGGTTCCAGACTCAGAGCAAAATAAGGACGACAGCCTAAACTTCCAGCTTCCAGCCCCATGATCTTTCCTACTCAAGTACTCATAGATCAAAGTAAGACACTAACAGTGGTTGCAGTAGTAATGTAAATATAGAAATAACAGCAGGAGAAGCCTTCTTAGAAGCCATGTCAACAATAGAAATAGAAGCAAAAGAGCAAAAGTAGAATTACTGAAGAGCAATAACAGAAGCAGAAATAAAAATAGGAATAAAAATAGCTTAAGAACTAGCAGCAGCATGAGGGGCAGAAGCGATTAAAATAATGTGAGTAACAGAGTAGTGTGTGTAGAGGTATTTACATGTACAACTCCCAAGAAATAGAGAAAACATTAGGAAAGTGTGCTTCACATTACCCCTTTATGATCAGAGCCATTATGTTGGCTCACAGAGAATGAGTCTAAGAATAATGACAACAATTAAAAGCAATGCATTTTCTTAGCATCTACTACGGACCTGGTGTTTTACAAGCATTATTCTTAAACTTCATCTTGATTCTACAACATAAGAATCATTATCCCAGCCAGGCACGGTGGCTCATGCCTGTAATCCCAGCACTTTGAAAGGCCGAGGCAGGCGGGTCACTTGAGGTCAGGAGTTTGAGACAATCATGGCCAACATGATGAAACCTTGTCTCTACTAAAAATACAAAAATTAGCAGGGCATGGTGGTACACGCCTGTAATCCCAGCTACTCAGGAGGCTGAATCAGGATAATTCCTTGAACCTGGGAGGCGGAGGTTGTAGGGAGCTGAGATTGTACCATTGCACTCCAGCCTGGGTGACAAGAGTGAAACTCAGTCTAAAAAAAAAAATTATTATCCCATTTTCCAGATAAGTACATGGAAGCTCAGCTAACGCAGTAACTCCTGGAAGCCAACTTTTCACAGGTGGGAGAGCCAGGGTTCCCATGAAGCCAGACCACACCTAAGCTTTAGGCTCCAAATATCCTGAATGAACATTTACAGACAAAAATTAAAGATAGCCTATGGATAAACAGAAACACACCAGTGGTGGAACATTAATTTACCACTCTGGTTTCATAAAAAATAGAAATAGACAAAAAATATATCTCAATACAGAAGACCTAAGTTCCATAATTACTAGGGTGAATATAATGAATATATGTCTAATTCTTCATCATGAAAACAGAAAATATGCCTTTTCAGATGTTCATGTCACAATTAAAAAAAACTGACCTTTTATTAGGTCACAAGAAAAACCTCACTAAATACTCAAAGAGTAGCAATGCTATATATAGTACTTTGAAAAATTTTCAAAAACAAAATTAGAAAATAAAATTAATTTGAAAAGCTTTTCATAAGGAAATTTAAGGCTCTTCCATTAACAACACTTTGGTCAAAGAGTAAATCAAAGTCTCAATACTTAAATGCA
Organism: Piliocolobus tephrosceles; assembly: GCF_002776525.5. Taxonomy (NCBI): domain Eukaryota; kingdom Metazoa; phylum Chordata; class Mammalia; order Primates; family Cercopithecidae; genus Piliocolobus; species Piliocolobus tephrosceles. The sequence goes on along the minus strand of NC_045448.1, from coordinate 6,864,087 downwards.
AAACATTAATTAACTAGCAAGTATAAATGGCAATATGATTTTTTATTCAACTCAATAAATTCGAAAAACTAAAAAAAATAAAATTATGGAAAGCAGAACAAAATAATTAACAAAGATAAAGGCAGAAATTATTTTATAAGAAACAAAAAATTGTAGGACTAAATAAATCCAAGTGTTGCTTTTAGAATATTAAATAACAACAATAGCAAAAATGATGAACTATTAATATTATCTAATAATAAAGAAGTAACTACAGAAGGGGAAAGTAAAAGAAAGATCAAATCATACTTTGCTTTCATTCCAGAATGTAAAGATCTAGAAGAGATAAAACTGTACAGTATCCAAATTGATCCTATTAAAGAGAAAATATTCCAAATAGACCAGTTAATATAGAACAGATGAAGTTCTCAGAGAACGAACATTCTTCCTGGCAAAAGACCACCAAGCCCTGTATGTTTACCAGATTTCTAACAAATCTTTGAGAAACAGACTACTTGAATATTAAATGTTTCTGTGAACAGGAGACATAAAAGGAGGAGGAGGAGGAGACAGGAGGAAGAGGGAGAAGGGAGAAGGGGAGGAAAAGTTCCAAATCCTTTTGTAAAGCTAGCAACACATACAACTAAACTCAATGAAGAGGCAAGAAGAAATCTGTGGGTCACCTGCACTTTTAAATAATTATATTAAATTTCTTGATATATATTAGCAAATATAATCCAGTCCCATCCAAAGATACCACCATGGGCAGGCGGAGCTCCTCCCAGAAACTCAAGGTGATTCGATATTAAAAGACCTAACAATACAATTCACCATTTGAGTGAACACAAAAGTAAAATTGTATAATCCTTGTGTAAGAGCAGGAAAACTCTCTGATAAAATTACAGATCTATTCTTGATTTAAAACTCTTACTGCGATAGAGAGGGACAAGAGTGTACATTTTTTTTTTCTATTCACAAACTTTTAATTTTAGACCTTTCTTAGACTGGACAAAAGATCTCCCAGAAGAAAATCTCACCTACTTGCTGGGCAGTGCAGGCAATAGTGACAGGCAGACACCATGCTGCTCCTCACCCAAGGTACACATGTGGCATGGTGCTTAGATCTGAAGCTTGTACAAATATATTAACCTTGTGTCTAATAAGGCATACGCAGGCACAAGATTTGAAATAGTTAATAGGAAAATGGTTATAATTATTATGGAGATGAAAGAAGAGGTAACTTAAAACGACATTGGGAGAAAATAGAAAAATTTTGCCTGCAGATAGGATAAATCTCTCAAAATCGGGCATGATTCTGAAGGACAAAGAATGAATAATCCATATGGGAAAAAAATACATAAGCAATGGATAATAACCAGGCAGAGAGGAAGAAAAGTTAGTAGTCCCCATTTTTACATGTACTAGCCTGCTGTGATTTCAGAAGAAAGCTAGGAATGTTTCCAGAACTCAAAGCCCACGGATGATTTCACGGGCTTAGTACCCTCTTAAGTTCAGTATCACTGAGGTATAAAGTGGGTAGGAATTTGCTGACTGTATTAGCCCGATTTCACGCCGCTATAAAGAAATACCCCGGGCCGGGCGCGGTGGCTCAAGCCTGTAATCCCAGCACTTTGGGAGGCCGAGACGGGCGGATCACAAGGTCAGGAGATCGAGACCATCCTGGCCTACACGGTGAAACCCCGTCTCTATTTAAAAAAAATACAAAAAAACTAGCCGGGCGAGGTGGCGGGCGCCTGTAGTCCCAGCTACTCGGGAGGCTGAGGCAGGAGAATGGCCTAAACCCGGGAGGCGGAGCTTGCAGTGAGCTGAGATCGCGCCACTGCACTCCAGCCTGGGTGACACAGCGAGACTCCACCTCAAAAAAAAAAAAAAAAAAAAAGAAATACCCCAAACTGGGTAGTTTATAAACAACGGAGGTTTAATTTACTGACAGTTCTGCATGGCTGGGGAGGCCTGAGGAAACTTAGAATCATGGTGGAAGGCAAAGGGGAAGCAGGAACGCTTCTCACATGGTGGCAGGAGAGAGAAGAGTGAGTTAAGGAGGAACTTGCCAAACACTTATAAACAATCGGATCCCCTGAGAACTCACTATCATGAGAAGAGCATAGGGGAAACCACCCCATGATAAAATCACCTCCCACCAGGTTCCTCCCTCACCACCTGGGGATTACAATTCAAGATGAGATTTGAGTGGGGACAAAAAGCCTAACAATATCACCTACTGTGGTAGTTAGTAAAAAACTCACAGCAATGCTCATCGAGGAAATAGATTCTCAAGGTTAGTAAAATGGTCCTATACAGAAAATAAAGTCCAGGGGCATATATTTTATGTATATTCTTTTTAAAGCTTTAACATGAAATCACCTTCCTATTTGGTGGAAATATATCTAGGGAATACAAACTTAATAAATAAATGGGCTTAAACTTCATCAAACTGAAGGGCTTTATATGAGCAACTTAAGAAAGTACATCTTGTTCAGTTCTGACTCTATCTCTCACCCTGCTTTATGCCCGTTGATTCACATAGCAGCAGGTTACACAGAGTTCTGTAAACCATCTGAAGAATTAAGTGGCCCACTTATTAACAGCTGCATCCACAGAGCTCTCTGTGGTTGCAGAAGACTTTTTCCGTCCGCCATCTCCACCTGGCCTACAGGAGAGCCTTGTGAGAGAGCATAGAAAGGTGACAGTCCTACTTCACTAATAAGAAACGTGGACAAAGACACGAAGTGAATCACCCAAGACCACCCGGCCAGTTAATGGCACAGACCCAGACACAGAACCTGGGGTCTTCTTTCTTTTTCCTTCCAATTTCCAGTTGACTACAAGCCTGGACACTGCCCCTTGATCCCAACCCAGGGGCTAGGCCAAGCCCCTCAGTGTGAGAATGGTCTAGAATCACTCATCTTGCTAGGCAAGAAATTTTTTTACTTGTGATAAGACTTTGCTTTGCAGTGCAAAGGTCTCACCCTTAAGATAAATAAATATCTCTGACACCTTTTACTGAATAGAATCTGGCATTTGATAAGTGCCAGATTAAGTGGCTTTGCTGAAGTGTATACGACCCGTACACGTAACAAAATTGCACCTGTACCCCATAGATGTATATAAATTTGTAAGAAATTAATGGAAAAAATAAAATAAGAGTTCTCTCAACATAAAGAAATGATAAATGTTGGAGATGATGGATATGCTAACTAACCTTGTCTGCTGCCTATCCATTATATGTATTGAAACACCACTATATATCCTGTGAATATTTATAATTATGTATCCATTAAAAAATAGAATAAAAAGAAAAACAATAAAACCAAAAAAATAGGAGGTCTTCTTGTTATCCATGTGTGGATTGGCGATCAGGTTATATATTAAGACAGTATACTAATCATAAGAAATACTAAGCCCAACTTTATACATTTTTTTTCAATTAATGGAATCCTTAATGAATTTGTATTATTATCCATATCTTATGGGTGCGGAGCACATAACTTGGGCAAGAAACTCTACCTGAACCTACAGGTCAGCGAGGTAGAAGAATTTGCCCAAGGTCTCATAGGCATTAAATGTCAAAGGCAATAAGAGCAGAAATCCTAGCTCAAATAGCCCATCCAAGGATTAAATGGTATAAGTTATTGAAAACACTTGCTAAGGGGAAATTGCGATACTTGCTTTATTTTTCTCTTATCCTCATCACCCTGGGGGATAGGGCACAGAAGGTAAAAATGTTCCTGGTGAGGCCCTTGAGGATCAGTGTGACTGAGTGGCACGCCTGGGCTGTATGCAGGTGACTGGCAGAACAGGGGCCAGAACCACCTGCTAGGAGGATGTGCCTTTGGGGGCTCCTTCACTTTCCACTATGAAGAAAGGAGTCTATAAGGAGAAATTGTCTGAGTTAAAGCAAATCTCCTGTCCTTAAGAACAAATGCAGACTTTTGAGTCCTGCACTGAAGGACTCCCAAGGTGAAGGCTGAAGCTGATGCGATGGGGGCCTCTTGAAACCGGTGAGTCCATCTGGGATGTAGGAAGAAATGGACCTAGAGCGCATGGGATGGGGAGCTGGGGGGTGCCTCTTCAAACCCCAGGGCAGCCCGTGGCCCCTCCCCCAGAGCAGGGCAAGTTGCTGCAGAGCTCTGGTGGAGGACGGAGGTGCACATAAGGCCAGCTGGGCTGGCTGCAGCCACGTGGTCTTTCTGAAACTGCACACCTGCTTTCTCTGTCTAAGCTGCCCAGTCTAATTCTGGTTAATCTCAGGATGGAGAGAGGGAGGGAGAAAATCAGAAGTTGAAGAAGGCTGAGCAGGCATAGGGTGGAGGAGCTCAGGGCAGACACAAAAATCCATCACTCACACGCGAAACAAAAAGACCAAAACCAAAACAAACAACAAACAAAATGGTAACAAAAGATAGCAAAGCACGCGCCCCTAGACGCTAGTTAAACGCGGTGCTCGCGCGCCACCTGCTGACCGACCTCTGGCGCTGCATGCTGGCCGTCCCTCCAGCGTCCTGCGCACTTCAGCATCCCCAGCAAATCTGGCGGCCCTCAGGATCCTCCAAGTCCAGTCGACAGAAAGTCTTTCTAAATCATAGAAATTTAAATTTCACTCTCAACGGAAAATCTGCCAGTGGTCTCCATTTCGTATAGGAGCCAGTTCAAATTCCTTAGCATGGCTCACAAGGACATCAAATGTTAGGTCGGTAGCTGGTCAGGCAGGAGAGGGCCCCCACCTCACCATGAGGGGCAGGCGACCATCAGGTGGTGGTCAGGCGGTTGGTAAGCTGTCTCTCTAAAATCATAATTGGTTGCAGCCGGCGCCAGGGAACTGCATCTCCCAATAGATAGAAACACCTGAAGCCCGTGATCAAGCAGCTTTCAGAGAGACCTCGGGCGTCGGGTGAGTGGGCTCAACACACGCGCGCTAAGAGGCAAAATGGCAGCGTGTGAGTGGCATATGACCTCCTAGGGAGGGGCATTGGGCTGGTAAGGGAAGAACGCGTCGAGGGAGCATGCACACAACGCCAGGAAACACTGCGCAGGCGCCACTCCCAAGCCCCCCCACCCCCACCCCCGCCAACCGCCCACCACGCATGCGGGCCGTCCACCCCCAGGGACGAGTCGGGAGAAGGGACACAAGACCTCGGAGGCGTGCCAACATATAAAACCCCAAGTCAAAGGCTCAAACCCTGCACTAGTCCTTCAGGTCTCCCGCTTGGGCCCCTTCCAAGTGTACTTTCCTTCCTTTCATTCCTGCTCTAAAGCTTTTTAAGAAACGTCCACTCCTGCTCAAAAACTTGCCTCAGTCTCTCCTTCTGCCTAATGCTCCTCAGATGAGTTCTTTCTTTCCAGGAGGCACGGAATGAAGTTGCTGCAGAGTCGTCCGGAGTTGCTGCTGCTAACATACTTCGGTGCCCTGTGCCTCAGAGACGTTCCGCTGCTAACACAACCTGGCCCTAGTCTCTGCTTCTGAAATGGCTTACCCTAGGGTCCTTTGGCTAAACCACCGTGCCTCTCTCTAGGGTCACTTCAAAGCCACCTCCCTCCTTCTCCTTGGAGGAAAGCTCGTCCTCCCCTGCCTCTCCCAGCCCTGTGCCCCTTTCTGGGGACTCCATGCCTAAGTACCTGGCCCCTTTCCTGACTCATCATCCTGCTCATCTCTGAGACCCTACAGGGAAGTATCTTATTTCTTCCTCAGGACAGGGAACACAGTGCCTGAAACATCCAATGTCTCAATATTTGCTAAGTAAATGCTGAGGCTTTCACCAGCTAAAAATCCAAAGGTTTTCAGTCGTTGGTTGTCTTTCACGAGAAAAAGTGATGATGAAGAGCCAGGACCTGCCCCTCACTTAAAATTCACCACGTGGATCAGGCACGGTGGCTCACGCCTGTAATCCCAGCACTTTGGGAGGTTGAGATAGGTGGATCACTTGAGGTCAGGCGTTGGAGACAGGCCAACATGGTGAAACCCTGTTTCTACTAAAAATGCAAAAATTAGCTGGTCATGGTGGCACGTGCCTGTAATTCCAGCTACTCGGGTGGCTGAGGCAAGAGAATCACTAGCAACCGGGAGGCGGAGGTTGCAGTGAGCCAAGATGGCGCCATTGCATTCCAGCCTGGGTGGGAGAGCAACACTTTGTCTCAAAAAAAAAAAAAAAAAATTCACCACGTGGACTTAAGAGACCCTTCCTCCTGAGCCCCGTGTATGAGGTGACCAGCTGCTCCCCAGGATTCTACTGCCCCCTGGAGAATCTAGTGACCAGCACAGAAGAGGCACCCAATACCTACTCATACCCAAGAAGGATAAGGCAGCATGAAACAAAGTTCTCTTTGACAGGGCCTGCCACCCCCAGGACAGCCTTCATAGTGTGTCCCTGAGCAATGCTTCCCCCCAGCCTCCTCTCTCTGCAGCAGGGCCCTGCCCTCCCTCCCCACACAGTTTCTTTGCTCATTCAGCTTCTCTCCTCTTTGCCCCACCCAAGTGCACTCCATCCTTGAAACTGAATGCTTTCACATGGAAAAACATTCAGATAGGGCTCAAAGTATAAACTAATCTTGCCAGAGCTATGTTGCCAACGCAGGTGTCTCCCCTGAAGCCTAGATTCTAAGAGTCAACAGGCCACCTTTCCACTTGGATATTCTGCAGCACCTTGAACTCTCTGGGGCAAACCTACATTGGCCAGCTTCCTGCTCCCTTAAAATGCGCTCCATCTTCTGAGTCCTGCACACCAAGCGGAGGCCCCACCATTGTCAGGTGCCCAGAACAGAAATGTGGGATTCATCATCAGTTACTCACTATGTCCCACTGATTCTGCCTTCTAAGCATATCCTGAAAGTCACACTTCCTTCCGTCACACAACCCCCTACTCGGGCCACTGGTGTCTGCACTGGATTACAGCTCAGCATCTACGTTAGTGTCACCAGCAGCGAATCCGTATCTTAAGGGTCTGCAGCAACCTCAACTCTTCCCTCCTCAGAAGAAAGAATTCAACGGAGGGGCATAAGGCAGAAGGAGAGAACAAGGCATATTTTAGAGCAGGAATGAAAGTTGATTAAAAAGCTTTAGAGCAGGAACACAAGGAAGGGAAGTACACTTGGAAGAGGCCCAAGCAGGTAACTTGAGGGACGAGTGTGAGGTTTGACCTTTTGACTTGGGCTTTTATATGTTGGCATGCTTCTGGGGTCTTGTGTCCCTTCTCCCCTGATTTGTCCCTTGGGGTGGACTGTCTGCATGCACAGTGGCCCGCCAGCACTTGGGAGTGGAGCAGGTGCTGTGTGTTTCCTGGAGTTGTATGCATGCTCACTTAAGACGTTCTTTCCTTACCAGTCTAGCATTCCTATAGAAAGGTCCTATACCAGTGAAACTCCACCACTTTGCCTGTTAATATATCTGCTTGAGCCCACTCGCCCACCTCCTTAGATCTTATCGGGAAGCTGCTGATCACCAGTTTCAGGTGTTTTTTTTTTTTTTTTTTTTTTTTTTATTTGGAGAGTGCTGTTCCCTGGTGCCAGCTGTGACCAGTTATTACTTTAGCGAGACACTTTACAATCGCCTGTCACCTGATGGTCACCAGACACTCCTGGTGTGTGTGTGGGGACCCCTCTCCTGCCCTGCTCATTCCTGACTAGCTACCTTCTGTAACATTAGGACATAGTAAATGCAGTGATCAGAACCCTCAAGCCGCAGAGGTCAGCTTGTTGGACCCCTGTTCCAAAGACAGTGAGTGTTCCAAGCTCGCCCCACATTTCCCTCTTGCAAATTTCTCTCATCCGTGCTGGTCCTTCTTTTACAGATTCACCTTGCGTTTCCCTCCATGCCACTCCAGGCCCTTCACCAGGCTGTGCTGCTGAGCATGTATGTACACACACGCACAGATACACATACACGGACCCCCACGCATGCGCACACACGCACACATACACGTGTGCACATACACACACATGCGCGCACACACACTCCGCATAACAGCTAGGAAATGGGCACATCGGAGAACACGTCCCCACCATCTCCTCCTGTGTCGCCTGCTTTCCTCTTTCTGGCTCAGGCTGGTGATTCCTCTCTAGGCCTCCTGGGGTGGGAGTGAAGGAACCAGTCTCAGTTCCCACTTTAAGTGTGCTCAGCAAAGAAAAATTGTTCTGAAAACCTAATAATGCTCCAAGAGGAGCATGCCAGGTTTTATCTAGCTCCAAGAAAACATGAGCATTAACATAAAGTACAACTTTCTTGAACAGACACTCTGAATTACCCACCATGGGTTCCTATGCATTGTCCACATGCTTGCAGGTGCATAGAAGTTTGTGGAACATTTTACGAGATACTGGCCTCACTCTGCTGCTGCGAGGAGCATCTGTAGGAGCCCAGGAGCTTGAGAGCTGATGACACTGTGTCCTCCTAAGGCTGTTCTCCCAGTCCAAGAAGGATGCCTGCACTCCATCCTGCTCACTCCTGTCCATCCCTGACCTGATGTGAGACAGAGAACAGAAGGATAAATGCAGAGAAGGTTATAAGGACTTCCAGGATCCACACACTATTTGGAATCCATTTCAGAAGTGCAGAACCTGAGATATACATGAAATACTCCTTCCAGCTCAATTAGCCCTACTCTCTCTTTAAAAATGTTTGCTAGCAGGGTAGATTCAAAGTATTCACACCACTCAAAACAGAAAGAAAAGAAAGAGAGAGGGAGGGAGGGGAAGGAAGGAAGGAAGGAAGGAAGGAAGGAAGGAAGGAAGGAAGGAAGGAAGGTCTTTGAGGCTATGAATATGTAAATTAGCTTTTGGTGATTATTTCACAATATATACAAATATTAAGTTGTATACTTTTAATACATGCAAATTTTATTGGTCAATTATACTTCAGTAAAGCTGAAAAAATAAAATGAATTCATATTTGTTGCAAATTTGGAATTTATAGACAGTATGAAAGAAAATACTTCTTATCATCAATACTATCAGGCAGATACTGTTCCCATCTTATTACATAGATAGCCAATATTTTTCTATGATGAATATCACATATTACAAAATAAAAAATAAAGGACATATTTTCTTTAAATAATGTTTCCCCATATCATTATAGTTGTTTATTTTACTTATGAATAATTTTAAAATAAATAAAATTAAAACTGCCCATATTTTCACCATCTAGACAATGCAACTTTTAATATTTCAGTATATTTTATTCTTTCTCTCTTTTTTTTTTTTTTTTTTTTTGAGACAGGGTCTCACCCTGTTGCCCAGGTTGGAGTGCAGTGGCACGATCTCAGCTCACTGCAGCCTCAACCTCCTGGACTCAAGCAATCCTCCCACTTCAGCCTCCCAAGTAGCTGGGACCACAGGTGTGTGCCACCACACCTGGCTAATTTTTGTACTCTTTTGTAGAGATTGAGTTTTACCGTGTTGCCCAGGCTGGTCTCGAACCCCTGGGCTCAAGCTATCCTCCTGCCTTGGCCTCCCAAAGTGATTACAGGCATGAGCCACCATGCCCAGCCAATATATTTCATTCTTAATATAGTTTGGTTGAAAATAAAACTACATACTATATTTCAAAACTATGCAAGTCAGGATAAAAAAAAGCAATGTTAGGCATGAACATCGTAAGTCAATGGCGTGCACGTTCTTGGGGCTGAAACTGTGATTTGAGAGTAGCTTTGCAAACCATAGACACACGATTTTGCCTTGAAAAATCTCTATCCACAGCTTTTTTAAAACTAAAAGCTGTGAGTGTAGCATCGGTAGGTTGTGAGGACAAAAAGATTGACAATATTTATTAATACACCTGTTGCTTCCTTTGAAAGTGAGCATCTCTAAGCTGAGTATTAATTATGAGGGGAGGGTCTTTCTATTTGGAAGAAAGATCCCAGAAGAGGATCATCTCTCACACAGGACTGGCCACCATCCCCATGGACAGAACTCAGGGGTAAGGAGGGGAAGCGGGCAGCAGAGTGGGAGGACGGTGAGGAAGCCTCCTGCATCCTTCGCCAGGGTCTCCACACGGGTAGGGCGGGGATGAGGATAGCACCTGTGGCCTGAGACTGCCCTGAGCATGGACCTGGCAAATAAGCCTTAGATACATACACATCGTTGTCATCGTTATTTTGTGTTTTCACAGAACCAGAAAGGACAAAACTAACTGGGAAGGGCTCGTGCAGGGTCTTGGGGAACCCAGGGTGGAGGTGACCTGTGGCCGGCCCCAGGCAAGTGGGGACCCTCCAAAGCAGGTCAGCCCTGAGTAAAACCCCAGCATTTGTCCCCACAGGACATTAGCCAGCAGTGTGACATAATGCTGCCTTTTCTCTGGGGTGGCAGCTGCAGAAACTCCCCGCTCTTTGTTAAGGACTGTCCTGAATGCTCCTACTCTCTCCTCAGAAGTTTCCGGCCCTGAAAACCCATTGAGTCTTCCAGTCCTGCTCAGGGAAGGTCCCCCTTCCTCCTCCTCCAGGCCCTTTGACCCTGCCTGCCTCGCAGACTGGGCAAGGCCAGGCCGGCCGTGGAGTCTGTTCCTGTGAAGCCTGCACCACACCCAGGCTTTCCTGGAGCAAAGTCAGCAGACTTCTGTGTGTGGCCCAGAGGACTGGGGTCTCATTTATGGTAGGACAGCAGGTTATTTAACCCTCCTGAGCCTGCATTCTCTCATTTATAAAATGAGAATAGTGGCCATCGCTATGTGATGGGACATTTGAGAGTACTAAATAAAAAACAGGCTCCTGACACCCAGCCTGGCCTCTGACCCAGGTGCACACTTCTCTCCTTCCTCCTTCACCCTTGGCCCCAAGAGAGACCAGCCCGGAGGTGCAGATGCCTGGTCCAAGGGAATGGGGAATTCCCTGCATGATCCCCAGGCAGAGCTCAGGGTCCAGCCCAGAGGGAGGCCAAGAGGAAGGAGGCCCCAAGCTCCTTTGTGTCTGTACCACCTGACCTCTGGGAAGTGCCCTGCAGACCCTCAGAGACAGGGCTTCTGCCTCTTCCCAGCGTCATCCTAAAACACCGTGCAACATTTCTCTTACCAGGTCAGGGAAAGGGCCACAAGTCTGCTGGCACGCTTTTCATCACTTCGAGTTAGCAGCAAAACCAAGACCACACTTTGACTCTCCAATACCTTGAGTTACACAAGCCCAAAGATGGACAGGATTGAAATCTCCCCTTATTTATCGCACCCCTGCCCTCTCATTTCTCCCCCACTTTCATCATCCAGGCCCTCGGCATACTCCAGGGCTCCAGATGACATTTGCATTCAGATCTTTAGAAAGTTGCAAATGCCAAGTCTCCTGGCTTTCTAGCCAGCATCACTTAGAAGTTGCCGTGCTGTTTCTCTCTCTAGATGAGAAAGTTTTTTGAGGACAACTTTTTAAAAGTCTGATAGAGGTTTTAAAAAATGAAGGATTTACAATTAGATTCAGAAACTGGAAAAATGTCCTGGCTCAAAGGATTCCATTGATCCCCTGGGGGCAGGAGCCAACACTCATCCTCTGTCTTCCAGGCAGAACTGTGGGCTACACAGCCCGGCTCCAGGGGCCTTCGTCTCTGGCCAGGATCCAGCCTCCAAAGTCCGGAGGCCATGAGCCGGGCCCTGCTCTGGAGCCCTGCCCTGGAGCCCTGCCCCAGGCCTTTCCTCAGAAGCCACCCAGCCTGCGGGGACTGTGGGAGCCTCATCAAGACAGTAGCCCAGCCGCCCCTTTGTATCTGGGAGCTGCAGGGGACAGGAGCCAGCACCATGCCAGGAGGTTGCTGAGCCCAAAGAAGAGATGCCAAGTCTTCCTCCATGCCCGGAGGGCCCATGACAAGCTAGAAATCGTGGGTAGAGGGCAGCAGGGCTCGGACTCCAGGAGGGAGCCAGAGACAGCTGAGGGCGGGGCTCCCTGCAGGGGCACAGGTGGGCCTGGGTTGCGCACAGGGCACAGGCCAGCGACTGCCCGTCAGGGAGCAGAGGGCTCCAGTGCAGCCAGCACACACTCAGCTGTCAGAAGTCAGCGATCAGGCTAACTTTAACCCATTGTACTTCCTAGTGGTAGCTAAAGATACCGAATATCATCTTTGCAACGATTTCATGTGCACACTGATCTCTTTTTCTACCTTTATGTTCATAGTGAAAAGCGCCTGCAACTGCGCTAACACGTGCACATAACATGCACACACATGCACACACACACACGTGCACACCTCACTACCACAACCTACACACAGAAGCATCTGGCCAGAAACCTCCCAGATCCTTCCACCTGAGTATGGGCCCCACTGCAGGCCTTTCTCACAGATGCGAGGCTGTTTCTCTAAGGAAGCAGCTCGTAAGGCGGTCCCTGCCGCAGCTCTCTGGAGGGTGCGCGCCCCGATCTCCGGTCCAGCCAGAGGCCCTCACCTCCTGCCTCTGTTCCTCTGCAGCAGGAAAGCAAGGAGGGCCACAGATGGGGAGCTCTGTCCGGCACCTTGGCTCCAGCGGGAGCCGCTGTGGGGAGCAGAGGCTTGCGCTGGATGCTCCAGGACTCCTTCCTCCTGCTGTCAATTTCTTCATCTCTGGAGAGGGCGCCTCGGGGTTTTGGCAGGAACAAGGCAGGAGCAAGTAGAACTGGGCGTTTGGATATTTCTGAGCCTACCTTGAGGGCCGGAATCCTGGGTGTGTTAAATTAAAAACCAATGCTAACCTACATCAATAGAAGGTTAATATTTTCAACCATTACTTGGGCAGCTTTCTTTTTACTCCAGACTTTGAAATGGGGCTCCTACGTATACCAGATCCTGGTAAAAGAAGCAATTTCCAGTGGGAAGTGCCACATGCTCTGCCTTCAACAGAGATTCTAAAGTCAATTGATCCACGAGAGGGTCTGACGAATCACACAGAAAGAAAAACGCGTAACTTTATTAACCCGTCATTTCCCAAATACATCTGACTATAAGTTTTCTCCTATGCCCCCATCTATTTTTATCTGGTGGAAGCCAAGGGCTATCTTTGCAGAACACCTAGTACCACATCATCACATACTGCTGCCCCTGGAACCCAGTTTAAGACAGTTGGTTCCCAGGAAAAGGCTACACTGCCCCGTGCTAGGACCAAGGCAGTCATCCTCCAGCTCCTTCCTCCATCACACTGTCCCTCGTTCCTCTAAAAAGTGCATTGGCTTCAGTCAAACTAACCAACTTGAAGAGTTCATGAATATTTTTAAACTTCTAAGTCTGCTAATATCTTTCTAACTGGCTTGTCCTCTTCAAATGCCACATGCCTGAATCGTATCCACCCTTCTAGGTTTAGCTCCTACCTCCTTTCAGTGTAGCCCATCCAAACCTCCAGGCCCAGTACTCACTGCTTCCTTCTCTGTTACAGGTTCTTCCTGGGGGCCTGTAGCATCCTTGCTAGGCTCTGTCCTCCTTCCAAGAAACATGTGTGGCCTATTCGGAGAATTCTTGTAAGATACTATATAAGATGACTATCTGAAAGACACATAGTCATTAGATTACCTAGGGTCAAATCAAAAGAAAAACATCTTAAAGGCAACTAAAGGGAAGGGGCAGGTCACTTACAAAGGGACTTATCAGGCTAACAGCAGAACTTTTAGCAGAAACCTTGCGAACCAGATGAGACTGGGGACCAATTTTTAGCATCTTTAAAGAAAATCAATTTCAACCAAGAATTTCATATCTTGCAAAACTAATTTTTATAAGAAAAATAAAAATTAAATCATTTTCAAACAAGCAAATACTAAGGGAATTCATTACCACTAAATCTGCCTCACAAGAGGTCCTAAAAGTAGTTCTAAACATGGAAATGAAAGAATGATACCTGCCACCACAAAAACACACTTAAGTACATAGCCTATTGACACTATAAAGCAACTATACAACCAATTCTACATAACAACCAGCTAACAACACAACTACAAGATCAATTCCTCATTTATCAATATTGACCTTGAATGTAAATAAACGGGCCAAACATCCCACTTAAAAGGCACAGAGTGGCAAGTTGAACCAAGAAGCAAGACTCCATTGTCTGCTGTCTTCAAGAGACCCATTACACAAGTAACAACACCCATAGGCTCAAATTAAAAGGATGGAGAAATATCTATCAGGCAAATGGAAAAAAAATGATCAGGGGATTCTCTTCCCATATCAGACAAAACAGATTTTAAACCAACACTGATCAAATAGGGCAAAGAAGGATATTACATAATGTTATTCAATTCAACATGAAGACTTAACTATCCTAAATATGTACACACCAAACATTGGAGCACCCGGATTTATAACACAAATTATTAGAAATCTACAAAGAGATTTAGATAATCACATAATGGTAGTAGGAAACTTTAACACCCCACTGATGGTGTTAGACAGTTCATTGAGGCAGAAATCTATCAAAGATGTTCTCATCTTAAACTCAACATTTGACCAATCAGACCTAGTAGACATCTAGAGAATGCTCCATCAAACAATAACAGAATATACCTTCTTCTCATCTGCACATGGCATATACTCTAAGATTAACCACATATGGAGCCATAAAGCAAGTCATGACAAATTCAGAAAAATTAAAATCATACCAACCACACTCTCAGACAGATCACAGTACAAGAAAAATAGAAATCAATACAAAGGTGATCTCTCAAAGCCATACAATTACATGGAAGTTAAACAACCTGCTCTAGAATGACTTTTGGATAAAGAATAAAATTAAGACAGAGACAAAAAATTATTTGAAACTAATGAAAACCAAGACATAACATATCAGATTCTTTAGGAAGTAGATAAAGCAGTGTCAAGAGGAAAGTTTCTTGCACTAAATGCCTATATCTAAAAGTTAGAAAGACCTCAAACTAACAACCTAACATTACACCTAAAGGAAATATAAAAACAAGAGCAAACCAACCCCAAGTCTAGCAGCAAAAAATAAATAACCAAAATCAGAGCTAATCTGAAATAAATTGAGATGCAAACATTAACACAAAAGACCCATGAAACCAAAGTTTGTTTTTTGAATGAATAAAGAAGAGTTACAGACCACTAACTAGATTAATGAAGAAAAAATAGACAAAATCAAAATAAACGCAATCAGAAATTACGAAAGTGACATTAGAACCAACCCCACAGAAATACAAATAATCTTCAGAGGCTTTTATGAACACTTTTATGCATACAAACTAGAAAAACTAGAAGAAATGGATAAATTCCTGGAAATACACAGCTTATTAAGATGGAACCAGGAAGCCACTGAAATCCAGAACATACCAATAACAAGTTTCAAAATTGAATCAGTGATAAAAAGGCTACCAACTAAAAGAAAGCCCAGGACTACATGGATTCACAGCCAAATTTTAACAGATATACAAAGAAAAGTTAGCAGCAATCCTACTGAAATTATTCCAAAAACACTGAGGAGGAGGGACTTCTTCCTAACTTATTCTACAAAGCTGTATCATTCTGACACAAAAACCTAGCAGAGATATAACATGACAAAAACAATCTTCAGGCCAATATCCCTGATGAATATAGATACAAAAATCCTCAACAAAATACTAACAACCTGAAGCTAGCAGCACATCTAAAAGTTAGTTCATCACAATGAAGTAGGCTTCATTACTGGGATTCAAGATTGGTTCAACATATGCAAATCAATAAATACGATTCACCACATAAACAGAATTTTTTTAAAAAATCATGATCTCAAAAGAGGTAGAAAACGATTTCAATAAAATTCAACATCCTTTCATGATAAAAAAAAAAAAACTCTCAAAAAATTAGACATTGAGGGAAAATACCTTAAAATAATAAGAGCCACATATGACAAACCCACAGGCAACTTCTACTGAAATAGCAAAAGCTGGAAGCATTCCTCTTGAGAACTGGAACAAGACAAGGATGCCCACTCTCACCATTCCTATTCAACTAGTACTGGACGTCCTAGCCAGAGCAATCAGGCAAGAGGAAGAAATAAAAGGCATCCAAATAGGAAGAGAGGAGGCAAAATTATCATTCTTCACAAATGATGGTTCTACACCTAGAAAACCCCACGGGCTCTGCCAGAAGGCTCCTAAAACTGATAAAACACTTCAGTAAAGTTTCAGGATACAAAATCAATGCAGAAAAATTAATAACATTTCTATACACTAATAATATTCGAGCTGAGAGCCAAATCAAGAATGCAATACCATTTACAATAGCCAAAAAGAATAAAACACCTAGAAATATAGCTAACCAAGATAGCTATAATGAGAATTAAAATACACTGCTGAAAGAAATCAGAGATGACACAAATAAATGGAAAAATATTTTGTGTTAATGGATATGAAGAATCAATATTGTTAATATGGCCATATTGACCAAAGCAATTTACAGATTAATGTTACCAAATTACCAATGTCATTTTTCAAAGAATTAGAAAAAAAATCCTAAAATTCATATGCAACAACAAAAAAAGCCCAAGTTGCCAAAGCAATGCTAAGCAAAAAGAGCAAAGCCAGAGGCACCTCACTACCTGACTTAAGACTATACTACAAGGCTACGGTAACCAAAAGAGTATGATGCTGGGGAAACAAAAAAGCAGACACATAGACCAACAAAACAGGATAGAGAACCTAGAAATAAAGCTGTACACCTACAACCACTTGATCTTCAACAAAGTCATCAATAACCAGCAATGGGGAAAAGACTCCCAATTCAACAAATGGTGTTAGGATAACTGGCTAGTAGTTATTGCAGAAGATTGAAACTGGATCCCTACCTTTCACCATATACAAAAGTCAACTCAAGATTAAATAAATATTTAAATAGAAGACCTAAAACTATAAAAATCCTAGAAGAAAAACTAGGAAACACCATTTTGGCATTGACCTTGGAAAGTCTGATAACTATGTGTCTTAGGGATGGTTGTCTTGTATCTTGCAGGGGTTCTCTGCATTTCTTGAGTTTGCATGTTGATCTCTCTACCAAGACTGGGGAATTTTTCATGGCCTATAGCCTAAAATATATTTTTCAAGTTGCTTACGATCTCTTCTTCTCTCTCAGAAATGCCAGTGAGTCATAGGTTTGGTCTCTTTAAATAATCCCATATTTCTCAGACGTTCTGTTCATTTTTTCAAAATTTTTGTCTGACTGGGTTGACTTGAAAGACTGGGCTTAGAGCTCTGAAATTCTTTCTTCAGTTTGCTCTATTATGTTTGTCTTGTTTTTCTAAGACCACCAGAGCCAGCACAAAAGAACCAGCAAGTAGGCAAAGGTCAGGCGCAAAACTGCTAGTTTATTTTAGTAACCTAAGGTGTGGAGAAGACGTCTGTCGGCCTCCGGCAAAGAAGGCCGGCAGAGTTCCCCTCCCCCAAGCTCTCGGACGGAGTTCCGACATCCCGACAAGACTGGGAAGCTGGGAAGTCCGTGTGGCTCAATGGCGGAGAGTGGCTTTTCTAGGAGTGGGAGGGCAATAGGTGGGGCATGGGCGTGTCAGGGGCGTTCGGCAGGTGTGACCAGGTAAATCTTGGTCTCTTCAGATTGACGTCACCTGGCGCATGCCCAGTTGGTCTGCACCCTCCCAGGCGCCGGCTGCCTTTTCGCGCGGGCGGGAAGAGTTGGTGGTTAAGAAGAACCTGGAAGTGCACCATCTTGCCTCCGTTTGTCCAAACAATGTTGTTAAGACTTCCAATTTTATTTTGAAATTGCTGTAGTGAATTTTTCAATTCCAGAAGCTCAGTTTGGTTCTTTCTTAAAATGGCTATGTCATCTTTCAACTCTTGGTTTACTTTACTGGGATTGGCTTTTAACTTTCTATTGAATCTCATTGAGCTTCTTTGTCATCCAGATTCTGAATTCTATGTCTGTCATTTCGGACATCTAAGTCTGGTTAGGATCCATTGCTGGGGAGCTAGTTCGATCCTTTGGAAGTAAGGAGACACTCTGACTTATTGGAATGCAAGGGTTCTTGCACTGGTTCCTTTTCATCTGAGAGGGTTGGTGTTTCTTTATCCTTTTGAAGTTGTTGTCATTTGGAAGGGTCTTTTGTTTTTACAGACGGTGTTGTATGTTATGCACCGTCACTTGGCTTCATTTCCGGGTGCTTTCAGAGGACCAAGGCTCTGTATGGGTTCCTTAGCTGAGGCTAGTTTCCTGCATTGGGTTTCACGAGCAATGCGTGCTGAAGGAATTTATTTTTGTTTGGTGGTGCAATTCAGGCTGTGACACAGTAGATGGCACTAGGCTCTTAGCACCTGTTTTGTATTTCAGTGCATTCACAGCGGTGCCCTGAGGAGCGGGAAATGGAGGAGGAGGTGAGAGATGAACTTCCCTTACCAAGTTCATTCATAAGCCTTGGAGGAGGCCCCTCTAATCACGGGCACTGCACCCACATTTCCTTAGCCCCAAAGCAGGCCCTGCCGGGCTGCACTCTCCACTCCCTTACGGGTTGCCCACACCAATAGTTAGGTCACCAAGAGACCCACAACTCCCAGGGACCTGCTGGTCCCCTGTGCTTGGTGGAGTCCGAGTGGGTTGTGGGGAACGTCTGTGGGTGCAGGCACCAACTTTTTCTTTTTCAGAGTCCCCTTTGAAGAATGGAACACAGACACTCCTATTTGTTTACATAGTGTCCATGACTCTTCCCTCTACAGAAGAGCTGCATATTTGCAACAGAAACTATATGGTCTGTAAAGCCTAAAATATTTACCATCTAGCCCTTTACAGAAAATGTCCACCCAATTTTATTCTTTATTCTAGAGCATCTCAGCAGGTTTATATTAGTCAGCTCAGGATACCATAACAAAATACCACGAACTGGGTTTCTTAAACAACGTAAATTTATTTTCTCACAGTTCTGGTGGCTGGAATTCCAAGGTCACGGTGCCAGCAGCGTTGATGTCTGGTAAGGCACCTTTTCACTGTGTCCTCTTACGGCCATGACTCTGTGGATGTGCATGGAGAGACACCTCCCTGGTGTCTCCTCCTCTTCTTACTGAGACATCGACCTATCAGATTAGGACCCCACCCTATGACCTCACTTCACGTTACTTACCTCCTCAGGTTGTATCTCCAAATAGAGTCACATTGAAAATTACAACTTCATCATATGAATTGGGCAGGAGGAGTGGACACAATTCTGTCTGTGACAACAGTTTACCACTTTGATATTATATTTATTGTACCAATCTGCACAATAAATTTGAGAGTAGCCTTATTTCAGAAGATTGACAGATCTTTGAAGACTACAACTAGATATCTCATCCACTTCAAATAAATACACATATGTGAACAAAATAGAATTTCAACATATAAAATTTAAATTTTTGTCACTTTAAAGCCACAGCATAAACAAGTCTGAAGCCAAGATTTCCTCACAGCCTCATTCTATCAATCTCCATTACACTAAGTAATAACTGTTCTCATTTCTATCACTATAGACTAGTTTTATCTGTTCTATAACTTTATGTGAATCAAGCTTGTCCAACCAGTGGCCCGTAGGCCTCATGTGGCCCAGAACGGCTTTTAAATGTGGCCCAACACAAATTCATAAACTTTCTTAAAACGTGATGAGATGTTTTTAATGATTTTTTTAGCTTATCAGCTATTGTTAGTGTTACAGTATTTTATGTGTGGCCCAAGCCAATTCTTCTTCCAATCTGGCCCAAGGAAGCCAAAAGACTGGACACCCTGACCTAAATGAAATCATGCACTACGTACACTCTATTGCCTAGCTTTTTACAAACAAAAATATTTTTGAAATTTATCCATCTTATTGTATATAGCAATGATTCATCCTTTTTTTTTGGAAAATACATTTCAATTTTTATATTGAATTTTTGTAATCATTGTTATTTTGACAAACATTTGGATTGTCAAAAAACTCTGTGACAGCTCTTGGCTATTGTGAATAAAGTTATTGTGAATAGTCTTATTCAATCATTTTGTAAAAATATATTTGTATGCATCTTGAGTAAATACCTAGGAGTGAAAATCTTAGGTCCTAAGATAGGTTTATGTGTAACTTTATGAGAAAATGGAACAACTTTCCAAGTAGGCTGTGTCATTTTATATTCCTAACACCAAGGTATGTAAGTTCAAGTTATTCCATATCCTCAGAATTATTCCATATCCTCAGAAACAGCCTGAGAAATATCCTCAGAAACAGCACTAAACTGACATTTAGTGCTGTCAGTGTTTTTAAGGTTAATGTTTCTAGTGAATGTTTAATAATATTCCATTGTGGTTTTAATTTGCATTTTCTGGATGATTAATAACACAAGCACATTTTCTTATGTTTATTGGCTAATCATATATTTTCTTTTGTGATGTGGCCATAGAAAGAAGTCTTGTATCCACCTTTTAAATTGGGTGAGTTTCATTTCATTATTGACTTCCAGGAGTTCTTTATATATTTTAGATTGAAGTCTTTTGTCAGATACCACATTGTGAATATTTTTTTCCCACTCTATGGCTTGCTTTTTAATTTTCTTAATGGCATCCTGTCTTGGGTTTTAGGTTTCATTATGACAAATCCAATTTATCAATCTTGTTCTCTTATGGTTAATGTATTTGTATCTTCTCAAAAATGAGTCCCTATTTACCTCAAAGTTACAAATATATTCTTCTATGTTTTCTTCTAGTAGCTTTTAAGTCAAATCTATGCTCTATCACGAATTCACTCTATTAGGATGTGAAGTGGTTTCTAGGTTCAGAGTTCCCCATGTACTTACCCAGTTACAGATCTGTTTGTTGAGAACACTTTTCTGGCCTCTTTTGTTGAAGGCTTATTTATCCTACATATATGGGCCTACTTTGGGCCGTTGTATTCTGCTCTTTTGATCTATTTGTCCAAGGATTGAATTTATTTTCTGTAAAGGACCAATGTAAGTAATCATGTTAGGTCCTTCAGGCCATAATGATCTGTGATACAACTATTTAACTGTGTTCTTACAGTGGGAAAGCAGTCTTAGAAAACAGATAAACAAATGAGCATGGCTGTGTTCCAGTAAAACTTTCTTCGTGGACACAAATTTAACTTCCACATAATTTTTGAGTGCCACAAAATATGATTATTCTTTTGATTTTGTCAAACTTTTAAAAACATAAAAAGTATTCTTATCTCTGTAGAATATCAGGCAGTATGATTCAAGTAACAAGCTTTATTTTACCCACAGCTGTATTTTGCCAATCCTTGTTTTCACCTATCCTTATTCCAAAACCATAATGTCTTCATTACTTTAGTTGTATAGGTGATCTTGGAATCAGTAGTGTAAGTCTTTCAACTTCGCTTTTTTTTCTTCCAAGATTGTTTTAGGTAGTCTATTAGTTTTAATAGCAAAAACTGCAATTACTGTTGCATCAACCTAATAGATTATTTGTATTTTCATATAGACTTCAGAATCAACTTCTCAATGTCTACAAAAATGTCTGATGGGACTTTGGGAGTTTATTTAATCTGCAGAACAGTTTGGAGAGAAGTGACGTCATAAAACCATTGAGTCCTTCAATTCATGAACACTGCATATGTCCTATTTATTTACTTCTCTTAGCAATGTATTGAGATTTTCAAATTAAAAATCTTACCCATATTTAGTTAAATTTATTCCTAAGTATTTTGAATTTTTGATGTAATTAAAATGGACTCTTTAAAACTAATTTTTCAAATATTTGTTGCTAGTATATAGAAATCAACAAGTTTTTATATATTGACTTATATTCTACACATAGTTAAATTCATTTAGTATTTAGTAGTTTTGTGTGGATCTATTAGAATGTTCAAGTTTTCTATGTAAGTAAACATGTCATCCAGAAAAAGTGCCAGATTTACATTCACCTATCCAAGTCTTCATACCTTTTATTTCTCTTTTTTGCCTATTACCCTAATTTGGATTTCCAGTACTATGGAGGATAGAAATAGACAGAGTGGATAATCTTGCCTTGTTGTCAATATTACAGAAAAAGCAGTCAGTAGTTCATTGTTAGTTGTAATTTTTTATAGACATCCCTTAACAAACTGCAATGGTTTTCTTTTATTCATGGTTTAGTGAGAGCTCTTACACAAAAGAAAGTAAACTTTTGTCAAAGATTTTCTTCAATACCTACTGAGATGATTATATGGTTTTTATTTTTTATTCTGTTACTATGGTGAATTATATTTCTTGTATATTTCTGGATTTGAATTACTAAATTTAATAAAGTGTCTTGCACCTGTATTTATATAATATTATTTTGTTGTAATTTTCCAGGTTTGGGTATCAGGGTTATGGTAGTCTTATAAAATAAAGCGAGTAGTTGTCACTTCATTTAGTTTGAGTGACTTTGTTAGATTTTTTAAAAAAACATTCTTTAAATATTTGATGAAGTTTACCAGTGAAACCATCTGGGCCTAGAGATTTTGTTTTGTTTTGTTTGTTATGGAAGATTTTAATTATAAATTCAGTTTCTTTAGGAAATATGGAGCTCTTCGAGTTTTTCTATTCTTTGTCATGTATGATTACTTGTGCTTTTCAAGGAATTTTGCTATTTAATCTGGGTTATCAAATGCACTCATAATTCTGCTCACTTTTTAATGTCTAGGATATTTGTAGGAACATTACAAAATCTGTGTCATTCTTGATATTGGAAAGGCCAAATCTTTTCAATATTTCCAATATGTAAAGATCCCTCTGCTTTTCTAGGAGATAAAATCTTTCTAGGAGATAAAATCTAGGAGTGGCATAAAATCTGGAATGGCCTTCAAGGCTTTCTGCTCATCCTGGTACCCACCACATGCTACCTCCTTTAAAGTCACATTCCCTGAACCACATCTATTCAGGAAGAGATGGATGGTGTTTCCTTGACTTTCCACAGCTTTTTTTTTTTTTTTTTTTTTTGAGACGGAGTCTCGCTCTGTCGCCCAGGCTGGAGTACTGTGGCCAGATCTCAGCTCACTGCAAGCTCCGCCTCCCGGGTTTACGCCATTCTCCTGCCTCATTCTCCCAAGTAGCTGGGACTACAGGTGCCCGCCACCTCGCCCAGCTAGTTTTTTGTATTTTTTTTAGTAGAGATGGGGTTTCACCGTGTTAGCCAGGATGGTCTCGATCTCCTGACCTCGTGATCCGCCCGTCTCGGCCTCCCAAAGTGCTGGGATTACAGGCTTGAGCCACCGCGCCCGGCTGACTTTCCACAGCTTCTAAGAGCTCTGACAGTTCCTACCATATTATATTAGTAGTAGTAGTTCATATCTTTCTTTTATATTGAATGAAAAGTTTCTTGCTAACTGTAACTTCAGAGCCTGCTCTGGCTATAAAGCCTTAATTAGTAAGAAAGGGAGGCAGATAGGCAGGCAGGCAGGCAGACAGGAAGTCAAAGGTGTTCAAGGGTAATTGTAATAGTCCACATTGCCCTCTATATAATAGACAAATTTGCAGGGCCTTTTCCGCTTAAAAGCAATCCTGGGAAAAACACAGTAGTTCCAGAACAATGCTCAATTAAGGGTGGCTTTCACAGTGATAAGAATGGATTGTTAATAAAACATTTAAATATTTTTTGCTTAATATTTTATAACATCAGAATCACACACATGGATCAAGCCATTGGGATGTGCAAGCGTTTTGGAGCAAGGAACTTTGTTTTCTTTGCCTACGTTTAGGTGGACATGAGGAGAATGGACCTGCTTCCATGAATGGAGGGAGTGCCTTTGTGACTCGCAAAGGCCTCCTTAGTCCCACGGGTTGACCACTATGTTTGAGCAGTAGGGTGGCAGCCCTTTCACCTGTGTTGGTAATAGTGGAATTACCTTACCTGTCATCATCTGAATTTGTTCTTAAAGGTGAGACAGAAAAGAATTCACCCTGGTAGACAGTTCAACATTATACAAGATCCCAGGGACCAGAGTTAATTTCTCCTGGGCTGCTTACCAAAAACAGAGAGCAGGGGAAAGTCCTAGAACCAGTGTCACCACTATTCTGGAGATAAGACTTCAAGACGAAAAAGGAGAGATTTGTTGTAAAGTATAAGAAGAGCATGAACAGAGATCTAGACATGAAAGTAAACATTAAGTAAAGATCCCACTGATAACACTCTAGATTCCCTAAAGAAATGAGGGAATTTCAGCACCCAGGGGAGGAGAGTAGGGAAGAGGCAAACACAGAGATACACTCCATATTCTCCACCTAGTCTCAGTCCTGGCCTGAGTTGGCTTCTTCACTCCTGCAAGTATCAAGTCCTGAGACTTCAGACTTTGGGGTGAGCCAAATCCAGCCACCTCTTCCTAACAATGTCATCTTGTGCGATTTTTCTTATAGTTTCTGACTCGGTTTCTCATCTCTCCTTTTCAGGATGAAGCCCACTGCTCAGAGTTGAAGAAAGGATCTGAAATATCAAGGAGAAATTGCTTTGCACAATAGGTGCCACCAAGAAGGTCTTCAGTAGAGAGTTGTTCCCAGTTTTTACTACAGTGGGCCGTCCTCGTACTTGCTGGGGAGTACAGGGAGCAGCTGGGAGTGCCCTCCGGCCTGTTACAGCAGAGTACTTCCTCTCACAGGAGAGTCACTGGGAAACAGGATTCCAAGAGCAAGAAAATTGCAAGTATGTGTCATCACTCCGTTGCCTCGTACAGCTGTTTCCGTAGGCATACAATGGTGTTGTGTTGTTAAGGAAACTTCCTGTCAAGCAGCAACACAAATAAAGCATTTACTTTTATTGAGTTATATTACAATAATTATGGAAAATAATGGGCCCCAGATGTCATTTATTCAGTGGGGAGGGACAAGCCCCTCGTTGTCCAACGGCCCATGGAGCCAGAGAGATGGTACCCCAGCATGCTGTGGTCCAGCCTCTCCCACTGACCACCCGAGCCTGCTGAAGCTGGCTTATATAAGGCTTTGGAAAGAAAAAGGGCTTTGGGTTACTCTCTGGAAGTCAGGAAAAACTGTTCCAAGATGTGTGTTAGACAAGGTCAGGATCTCATGTGTAATGAGCAATTTTAGGCCTGAATTCTCTAAGGACAGTGTGTATGGGCCTGTTTTCGCCCAGTGTATGGTGTCAGAGTCCTGTCAGCAAAACATGGTAGAATCAGTCAAGAGATCTAACAAGAGTGCTCTTGGAGGCAGAACTTCAGAGAAAGAATTAAATTTCATGCTGAGAAATCATGATTCCACACTCTGGAGTGAGAACTCTAAACAGTTCACTCTGTGGCCACTTACTTGTATTTCTACATAGATGGAAGATCCCAGCCCTGAAATTCTGGTCTTTCTGCTCCTTTTTCTCTAAGAAACAGGTGGAGGTTCCCGATAAGTGCCAAGTCATTTCCCAATTAATTTACAAAGTATGTTTGTTGGCAAATTGTCCCTGCCTGAAATCACCTTCATTCTTTTTTCTGTCCAGTAAATACTGTATCTTTCACGATTCAGTTTAAACATTCACTTCTCTGGGAAAATTCTATCCCTCTACCACCATTATACTTACCAGAAGAGGCTTATTTTATTATAACTTCTTATTCACAGGATGATGAAAACATTTGGCATTCGTTTGTATGTCTCTTTATCATTACTATCCTATTGTGTTCTAAGCATTTGCTCACCGACCTCTCTCTGTCTTCTAGACGAGCTTCCCCAGCAATGAACCAAAAAAAAAAAACAGTCTACATCTGTATTTCTGGCACAGGGGCTGGCACACACTGAGTGCTAAACTGAACTGAACAGATGCTGTAAGCAACAAAGAGTCAAATTTTGCAAGATCTTACTGAGGAGGAAGGTGCTGCCTCAAAGTCAAGTGTTTTATATGAGTTACTCTGCTGTCACAAACCATGACTGGCACTAGCTACACGCAACCCTGCAGGACAGGCTTCCCCACAGCATGTCCCACAGGACATCCATGGCCAACAAACTATTGCTCATTCACAAAAACTCCCGAGATGTATGTCTTAGGATGGGTGATGCTACAGACCCCCTGCCTCCCTGCAAGCACTGTATACAGGGTTGTATGCACCCACTGGTGTGCCAACGAGTGGTTCAGAAACTGAGTTATGAACTAACTGGAAGTTATTCTTCTGATAATTGCTTACCTTGTGCTACTTTAAATTTTCTCCAATTATATTCAGGAGGACTTACTACAGCCACACTAAAAGGGTTTCAAAAGGTTTTGTTTCATCTCCACAGTCTAGCGAAATAGCATCCTATTGATTGGCAATATGTACCAGGAAACTTTAAAGTGGTTTTGGTCTCCTCTGAACCATTTATTCTCTTTCCATGAAACTCCTAAGGTAGCAGTCAGGCTAACAAAAAATATAGTGTGGCAACGGAATCATTTATAATCCAAAACTTGGGAAAAAAAACAAGCTATATTTACAAATAATTTCTAGTAAAGTAAGAAATTACAGTATCATTTTAGTACAAAATAGTAATCAATTATATTAACAATGGATTTCTGATACTGTAGCACATATTTAAAATTAGAAAAAAACCCTCAACCACACAGGCCATCTTCCCCTCAGCAAGCCCTAGGGAAAGGGCTTAGAGTTTTAAGCATACTCATCCAGGAAACTACTCCATGTGCATACAGAAACAGAGGGAGGCTCACTGCAGCATTGATTTTGCAAGTAAGAAAAATTAGAAACAAATGTCCATCAAAATAGCCTGATGCAATACTTGTGGTTATTCACAACATACACAATAAGAAGCAGATATTTTCCAAACCTTTTTGACCACAAAGTCCAGTAACACATTTTACAGGGTGAACCAGTAATGGCAGATTGCACTTTCCAAGGAGGCCTCAACAATATGACCCACCTCACATGTCCCCTCCCCTTAGGCCTGAGCAATCTTTGCAACAGGCTTGGTCAGTAGCATATAGTGGAAGTGACGTCATGTGTCTTTCAAGGCTGAATGTCTTAATCCATTTTCTGTGGCCATACAGAACACCTGAGACTGGGTAATTTATAAAAAATAGAGGTTATTTTACTCACAGTTCTGGAGGCTGAGAAGTCCAAGATCAGGTGGCTACATCTGGTGAGAACCTTTCTGCTTTGTCGTGACATGGCAGGAGGCATCAAATGACTAAAAAAGCAAATGTGCTATCTAAGGTCTTTCTTCCTCTTCTTATAAAGCTACCAGTCCCATCATGGGGGCCCTGACGACCTTACCTATTTCTAATTGCCTCTTTAAAACCCCACTTCCAAACACCATCAACATATAAATTGAGAGATTTAGAGATTAAGATTCCAACACATGAAATTTTGGGAGAGATGTTCAGTCCATAGCACTGTGTCATAGATATGCTAACACTTTAGCCTTATTCACTTTGAGCCCACTATGCTAGGAGGAAGCTCAAACTGGTCCATGAGAAGAGAACACTGTGTGGTGGGGGATGTTCCAGCTGATAGCCCAACTGTCGCCCTAGCTGCCCTCAACTATGAGATACAAATAAAGATGCCTTCTGATGATTCTGGTTGGAGTGTGGGGTATAAGGGGAAAGATGTCTTCCCAACCTTTTATTATTCCCCTCTGGGGCTGCAGGTGTCATGGAGCAGAGGTGAGCCACCCACCATCCACACTGTGCCCTGCCCAACTTCTGATCTGTAGAATCCATGAGTATAAAAAAACATTTTGGGAAGGGTAGTGGCAATTGTGCCTGGAATGCAAGTATTTGTAACTGAAATAAAACTTTTGCTAATAATTCTTACCCTTAAAAAAATTCAAGCCATGCTATAGAAAAAAATGAGAACCTCCTCTTCCATGGCATTTTTTGATCACTCAATCCCATCTCGTCCAAATAAATTCTAAAGATACAGGGGTTCCTTCCTTCCCTCCTCCTTTCTTCCCTTCTCTCCTTCCTTCCATCCTTCCTTTTTTCCTTCCTTCCTTTTTCTCTTCTTTTCTTTTCGTTGTTATACTCATTGTTCACCTCCTAAGTTTCAGGAGTGGGAGTGTGGGGGGCTATGGGGGTGACATAGACACAGACGTATCTGCCCTACAAAGCTTATAACCCAGATGAAAGGACAGACATATAATGAGCTTGAACTAATTTAATTCTTTATACAATAAAGAGAAGTGCCAAGTGCATAGAGCTTTTAAGGGCCCAGCAAAATATTTAAGACAACTACAACAAATGATTGACCACAAAAAATTTTTAAAAGCTGTAAGTACAATTGAATGTTTTTTCAAATATCTATAAAAATAACATGTCAACTAGAAATCCATGTCAATTTGTATGATTGTATATTAAGATTACATTTGGTATGGGGTATGGTTGCACTCACATACGCTTGCTAGGATGGAGGGTGGAGTTATATATAGTAGGTGTGTCAGTAGGCTGCATGGTGGGTAAACGGATGGGTAGGCAGGCCCAGAACGAGCACAGTTTTTATCATGCCCTGGTGGTAAGTGTTATGAGAGGAAAGCTCTGGTGGCCGGAAATCCGCTGACTTTTGTTTATGTGATGCACGCTCCCAAATTCCTGAAAACCAGGAACATGTAACAGAGTCATTGTAATTTAATGTATTTCATGTGTCCTCTGTGCAAGGTGTTGATATGGGCACTGGGGAGTATTAGGCAGAATCACTCCTGCCCTCTGGAACTTGCAGTCCTCTCTTGAGGATGGGGCAAGAGATTTGTTCTAAAGGGACAGGATAGTCAGGTAAGGGGGATGTTGAATGGACAGACCCTGCTCTGTGAGGGTTAAAGGGCCTGAGAACAAGAGAATGGAGGAATATGCTCAAAGAAGAGCTGATGTTTGAAGTGGGCCTCCCCCATGCCCTTGCAGGCTGCACAGACCAGATTGAGGGCCTGGGTTGAAGAGTTAGCAGAATATTCTGAATTCACAGTGGTGTGACCCTACAAGGACCAATTTATAGCTTCACCTCATGTATGGATTAAATAAGATGTAAGGATTAAATAAGTTCACACATGGGCTGTGCTTAGAACAGCATATGGCATAGCTTATGTGCTTAACAAACATCAGTTTGTTATAATCTTTACTCTTCACTGAAATAACAATGGTTATTTAACACAGTCAATGTGCCAGGCATTGGGTTCCTCTACTTGCATAGGCTAAGATTGCCAGACCTCATGAGGACACCTCATTATCTCCAGGGGTGACTTTGAGTTAATTTAAAAAATGATTCATTCTTTATTACCCATTCCTTAGGACGTTCTACTGCCCTTTTTCAGAACATCATATATGTGTAAATCTATAAATATGAATATGAATCACACAGTGTTCTGACCTCTTGTTGGCCTTCATACAAATATGAACATCACATCATTCCTGCCTCCAGAGCCAATACTCAATTCCGGGGAGTGATAGACACATTTGTAATCCAGCATGAGAAAGTACAAAGCAGAATGGTTTCCCAACAGCCAAACGTGGGGTGAGGAGGAGACTGAGAAAGGCTTCCCACAGGGGCTACTGCATGAGCTTGGTCTTGAAGGAGGAGTAGACCTTCCCAGGGATGGAGACAGGGTGGATCCCTAGCAAAGGAAACAGCCAGGTAAGGGCCTGAGTGGCGACAGGGTTCTTTGGGAACTCAAGGTTGTCTGGTATGGGCAGGGTAGATGGGGTGGATCATAGACAGGTGAGGTTGGAGAAGCGGTGGAGAGTTCAAAGGAGTCTTGTGATACGTATGGGACAGAGGAAAATTCAAGGACAGAAGGACAGGAAGCCACGAGGAGTGTCAGTCCACAGATTCCAGGTCAGACACCAGTTCATTCTGGCCCATGATGCTGGCTTCAGCTCAGCCCCTTTGAGGTACACACTTGGATCCCAGTCAAGGAAATGCCTTTCTGGTCTTTCTGATTTTCCAGAATATCTTTAAATCCTGATCATTCAGCACGTGTCCCAAAGTTGGTTCATGCATTCATTCACTCATTCCACAAATATCTATTGTTTGCTTTGTACCTGACACCACTAAGCTCTAAAACCCAGTGCAGACTTTGCCATTGCCTTCAAGCAGACACTAGCTGGGAGGAGACAGGTAAATAAATCAGCAATATTCTGTGGCAAGATAAGTGAGAAAATAAAATAATATGCTCTTAAAACGGAATGCGGTAGGAAGAGGAGAGACAAATGGCAGAAAAAATTGAAGGATGGCTCTTAGAGAAGTCCATCCATTTCCTGAGGTTCCTGCAGGATTCTACAAGCCTGACAGGCAGTTCTTCCTCAAGCTCTGGCTTCTCTTTGCTTAGCAGTTCTTCCCTCCATTCATCTGTAAGCAGCCGAGAGAAACCAGGCCATACCTTCCACACTTTGCTTTGAAATGTCCTCTGTTAAACATCCGAGTTCATTGATTACAAGTTTTGCTTTCCACAGCAGAAGGATGTGACTGGGCAAAGCCTTCTGTGATTCTATAGCAAGAATCATCTGCGCCCTCACTAGTAGCACCTGTAGCTTCCAAATTTCTACCAACAGTCTGCTCAAGGCAATCTGGGCTTTGTCTAGCATGTGGCTAAACATTTACCCAGCCTCTGCTCATTGCCCAATGCCAAAGCTACTTCCCCATTTTTAGGCATTTGTTACAGCACCATCGAGCTACTGTCATTCTACTTCTTACTGTCATCAAGTGGAACGACCTAAAAACAAAACCAGTAGGAACTGGCTTAGGCAACGTGGGGGGCTGCCTAGGCAAATCCGAAATCCTCAGGGCAGGCTGGAACCTGTTGAGCAGGAGCAGGCACTAGAGTTCCAGGTGGAATTTCTTCCTCAGGAGAACCTCAGCTCTTTCTTCTTTGAAGGCCTTCAAGTGAAATGGACCAAGCCCACCCAGAATATCAAAGATGGCCTTCTTCATTTAAAGCAAACTGGCGGTAAATGTGAAATCACATCTACAAAATAGCTTCAGAGCAACACCTAGACGACGGTTTTGTTGAGTGACTGGAGACTGTAGCCTCGCCACATTGACATACAACACTGACGATCACCAGGAGGGAATCCGTTCAGGATCCCAAACCTCAAGAAGCACAGTGTAGGGAGGAGAGTTATCTTGTAATTAGTAAACGCCAGGGCTCCTTCTTATACTTCACCCACGATGATATTTACCTGTAATCATCACAGAAATGTGATCACATAGGTGCTGCAATGAAACTGGAATTGAGAAATGGAGCCAAATGTAAATAACTCAGGCCAAGTCACACGGCCGGGAAGTAGTGAGGCTGTGATGTGAAATTACACTGTCTGACTGTAATGTTTTTGCCCTAAGACCTTGTCCAAAGAAGGGGTGTGCTGCTGGCCCACACTTTGTCCCTGACCATCAGGCACATGAGGAGCTCTACAGTGCTTCCCATGCTAGGGAAATCCAAGTCACTGCCCGTCGCATTTCTGCCCAACCACACATCTGCAGCTGGCTCTGTGTCAGTTTCCCAGGGCTTCTGTAAAAAATATCACAGCAAAGGCCAGGTGCAGTGGCTCACGCCTCTAATCCCTGCACTTTGGAGGGCGAGGAGGGTGGAGCACATGAGGTCAGGAGTTCAAGGCCAGCCTGGTCAACATAGTGAAACTCCATCTCTACTAAAAATACAAAAAATTAGCCTGGCATGGTGATGCACTCCTGTAATCCCAGCTACTTGGGAGGCTGAGGCAGAAGAATCACTTGAACCTGGGAGGTGGAGGTTGTAGTGAGCTGAGATCATGCCATTGCACTCCAGCCTGGGTGATGGAGTGAGACACCATCTCAGAAAAAAAATAAAATAAAAAATTCTCAGCAAAGCAGTCTCAAAACAGGAGAGACGTATTGGCACAGTTTTGGAGGGTGAAGTCCAGGGTCAGGGTGGTCCTCAGGGCAGCATTCCTGAGACTGGTCAGAAGCTTTCTTGGCTTCTCCCTAGCTTCTGGTGGTTGTTGGCAATCGTGGGACTTTTTTGGCTTGTGGCAGCATGACTTCAATTGTTACCTCCTCCATCGTATGGTGCACTCTCAGTGCATCTGTTTTCACACAGCACTTGCCTCTGGGTGTATGCGCCCAGATTTCCCTAATGTTATAAAGACAGTAGTCACTGGATTAATGTCCTTTCTAATCCAGTAATACCTCATCCTAACTTGATTATATCTGCAAACACTCTCTATTTCCAAGGAAGGTTACGTTCACATGTACTGGGAGGGGGGACTTCAACATAACTTTTGGAGGGACACAATTTAATCCCCAATAGGCTCATACCGGTAGGAGAAAGCTAAACTCTGAAAAGCAGTCACAATGTTTTCCCTTGACCTCACGCAGTTCTTTATTAAAAAAAAAAAAAAAAAAAAAAAAAAGCTCCATTTCTCAGACTGGGCAACATGGCAAAAACCCTTCTCTACAAAAAAATACAAAAATTAGCTGGATGTGGTGGCACAAGCCTGTAGTCGCAGCTACTCAGGAGGCTGAGATGGGATTATTACCTGGGTCTAGAGAGGTCAAACCTACAGTAAGCTGTGATAGCACCATTGTACTATAGACTGGGCAACAG
This sequence comes from Piliocolobus tephrosceles, assembly GCF_002776525.5. Taxonomy (NCBI): domain Eukaryota; kingdom Metazoa; phylum Chordata; class Mammalia; order Primates; family Cercopithecidae; genus Piliocolobus; species Piliocolobus tephrosceles. The sequence goes on along the minus strand of NC_045448.1, from coordinate 6,831,751 downwards.
AGTCGAATCCTGTCTCAAGAAGATTAAAAAATAAATAGAGAGAGAGAAAAGAAAAGCTCCATTTTACTAATTCTGCTGAATGTGGCCTCTGGAGTTTCATTTTTCTAGAAGTCTCCTAGAGTCTCAAAGTTCAGTCTGGTTAATACTGGGACATCCATGATACTTGGAAGACACTGTGAACCTTCTCATCCATGTGCGACATTTAGATTGAGAGACAATTGTGTCTTCGTGTTAGCACTTCCAGGCACACAAAAAGACAACTCAAAACCTTGAAAAGTTCAAGCAGGAGAGCTGTTGACAACATATTGGAAGCTAAGCTGTTCCTTGTCATTATAAACAAAATTTTTAACTATTTCAGCAAGTTAATCCCTGGGACGTTAAGAAACTTCTAGTTAGAAATTGTGTCTTTACCATCCTATGGAGTGCTTTTTACATAAGCTTCTCTAGTATAAGCCTGAGCCTGAGTTCTCATCTCCCTGAACTCAAATTCCCTGTGCTCAACCCTCCAAAATTTGGGAGGGAATAAAACATAAGTGGTTACCTTGTGTTTATTTACAAATGGCTAGAGATTCATTAAAAAGTGTTGTATTTTAAGCTGCCTGAATAAGAACAAAAGAGTCAGGCAGAGAGGAGAAGAAAGAGAAGGAGTGGGAAAGATGGGAATATGAATGAGAGGGAGCAAGTGATACGGAAATCAATAACAACAAAGAGACCAGGGGATGGAAAGAGAGAATGTGAAGGAAATGAAGGTATTGAAGCCACTCAGAAGGGAAAACAGGCAATGCTGGAATGATGTTATGAGAAAAACAATGCTTGGTAGAAAAACTTCCAACCAAATAGCCCTCTGGTGCTCAAGCTTGTTCTCAAAATAGGATTAATTTGTTGCTAAAAAGTAAGATAGAGATTTGTTGGCCACGCAGATGAAACAGCCAGTCCCAGCCAGCCCTGGAGGCTGTGGCATGGTCCACTTGGTCGTGCAGGAGACAGTGGAAGGCAATGGGAGGGTGGCCAAAGCCTCTACATTTGATGTGCTGAGTTAACCTCCCACACAGCTGCACCCAGCTCAACACCCACCAGGTACATCTGGACAAGCCCCATGTGAAGTCACGGGCTTTGGAGGCTGACTGAGCCGTTTGGCTTCCTTGCTGGGCTACTATTGACTTAGGGCAAGTTACTCTCTCAGTTTCCAGGTTCCTCAGCTGTGAAATACAGACAAAAGCTATCTTGCAGGGTTGCTGTGAAGATAAGGCGCTGTAATAACCTGTGAACAAGGGCACACAGCTCGGAGGCTGGAACCCAGGAGGTGCCAGGCAGCCTCCACTTAAGTGTGTGTGGTGACTTCAGGATATGGGGTGATGATACTCAGGTCTATGCAAGCCCCTTGGGTCCCAGACTCTTCATGGCCATCTCCACGTTATCTGTGACCTTGCTTTGATGGCATCCTCCAAGATCATTCTTTCTTAGAACTTGAAAGCTTAGTCCCCATCTCTATCTGCCATCTCTCATTGTTCTACTTCTGTTTCCTCACTCATACACAGCTACTTCTGTTATGCTCAGTAAAACCTCTAGCCCTTGGGCTGTTATCTTCAGCCTGGCTTCTCTTGTCTGATTTGGAGTCTCCAGCACAGTCTGCCATTTTGAACTGCTCTTCCTCTCCTCTGATGGTCTCAATCTGGATGAACATATCATGCTCAAAATCACTGCTATCACCTTCTCTTTCTGCTTCTTCTGCTTGTTGTTTCTGTTAGCAGCACCAACCTCTTGGCCAGGGGGATCTGAAGCTCAACCCACTCTTGATCCTTCTTTCTTCTATAATGCCTGAAAAATCATTAGATCCTATCACCATTTTCACTATAAAGTTTCACAGTGCCACTACCCAAATGAATTACTCTGTTTTCATTTTCTCATCTTTAAAATGTGTTATAAACAACCCACCTCTTACAGATGACACTCAGATTCAATATTATGGAGAACGCATTTCTCTAAGATGGCATCACCGTGTTAAAGAAAACCTTACTCAGTGATACTTGTGTAAAGCGCATCACAATACAGGGACCACTGCAATGGGATTTTGCAATAGGGAAGAGAGATTGGGCCCAACTCGGAGTGCAGCACTGGTAAGTGGGAATTTATAGTCAAGGAGTAGGGTGGGGACCACTGGATAGAAAATTACTAAGAGGAGATATCAGGGGTGAGGGTGCAGGGATTCTAGCTAAAGAAATCCAACAAGATTCTGATCACAGGCCATGGTGATCAGACATCACCTGGGGATGATGGAAAATGAGAAACTTGGTCATATATTGAAAATATTGAATCAGATATCAAGGGTGGGGAGTTCTTGATAAACTGACTTAGCAGGGTTCTTGGCCCAAGAACTGGACTTTACAAGAAAGTACATAGGTAGACATAGGAGATGCTTCAGGAGACTGGCTACAGTTTGACCAAGCATGGAGTTTTTGTCAGTCCTTGCTCTTGTTCAAGGAAAGAAGAGATATTCTTTTTCTCATGTGGTCACCTTTTGTTCACTAAGGAACCACTCAGTCACCTGTTGGGACTTGATAGTTCCAACAGACTGGATGGTGCTAGCAGTCAGGCATTTAATGAGGGGATTTTTTTTAATGGAAAAAAAGATTAATAGTTGGAAACTCAGTTTCTGAGCCCAGAGGGCAACTAATCAAAAAGATTTCTAAACACTGCGCTTGAAGCCTCTTCAGATAGAGCGGGAGCAGGCAGTGGCAAGCTGATAGACCTTCCTGGTTTTCAGTTTTAACGTCATGAAGGTTGTCTACGCCTGAGCTATTGTGGTGATCTCTCTGATGTCTGTATCAAGTCCTCCAGCTTCAGCTTTTGGGGCTCCAGGAAAGGAGCAGTTTTAATTTTAATGCTTCCAAGTCCGAAGGGTTGGAGAAAATTGGAAATATTAGTCTGGAGTGTGGTTGCCAGATTTTGGAGGAAACTTGGAGAATTCAGGATCCAGTCCAGTGTGTAGACAAATCAGAAAAGTGCATAAACAATGAGCAGGACTAAAATTCAATAAGGACTGTGCTATAGTTTTCTTCTGAAACATAATTTCTCTCTCTCCATTCACCCCCATTCCTACCAAAAATAAGGAAAGACCGATTTGCTTGCAAGATAAGTTTAGTCTCATTAACGTGTCTTGATTGTTTATATAAATGCAGCAAAAATAATGATTGACCACCTAGGTTCTTTCTGAGTTTGCTTTCCTGGAACTTTTAGGAGAATCTCAGACTGAACAGTTAAAAGCCTCTTAAAACAGGAAAGCTAAGCCAAGGACTTGCTCTCAGGCTGTTTCTGAAACAGTTAGGGATTTGAGTGAATATCCCTTTTATAGGTCTTCAAAATATCCTGGGGTTCCCAGGCCTGCCAGGAAGTGACACTCTTTATTCACCTGGAAGAAAACTATGTAAGTGAACCAAGTATGCAGCACACCATAGTGATAATTTTTTTCCAAGAGGTTTTATTGACTCCATAAAGTCAACCTTAGTTTCTTAAAGTCGTCTGGTCATATCTGAAGATACAACATTCCAGTTAAGGCCTTCATAATATATCCAATGTTTTCAATTGTGTACTGTTACAAGGAGAACATATTCTTACTGCACATATGCAAATAACTACATTACCATAAAATAAAAATGTTTACTAATAGTTTTCTAATTACAGAGGGATCAGGCAGGAGGAAAAAGTAATTATTTCCTTTTATTCACAAAGGTATACATTACTAAATTGTTCTAAGCTACAGTTAGCTTAAGATAAAAGAGAAAAATTTTTCTTAAATTTAGAAAACAAAATATTGAAGAACCAGCAACATTTCAAACAAAAAGTCACTAAAATATTGTCCTCATCAGTTCATTCAGTCCCATGTAATTCTTGTTATTCTTGAGTTTGGGATAGAACTTTCATGAAGCCATCGGTTTCTTCGTTAGAGTTCTGCAAATTCTTACCCAGTCCGCTGGTATGATCTTAAAGTTTTCAGCAGAAGCCTGTATTTTAAAAGTAACTTTCATAGTCTTTTCCATGAATATGTTTGAAGAAGAAGCAAGTTTGGACTGTAGCTGATTTAAAATGCTTTCAGAGAAGAACCAAAGTGAAATAATAACTGTCCATAAATAACAAAAGACTTAAAATGGCCATATGGCTATGCTTAAAAATATGATGAGAGTTCATTATGATAATTATGCAATTGCCAAAGATATTTGGTTATTTCTGTGATATGCATCTTCACATAATTTTAACGGAGAAGACCAAATTCTAGTTCTGCACTAGTGTACAATTAATACTAAACCTAATTTTAATAAAACTTTATAAAAGAACCTATCCGATCTCAGCCAGTTTTGGCAGCAAAAGATAATATTTCTTTTCCAGGATCCCTTTTCCACAAAAGTGTGGCCGAGGAAAGAATCTTTGTCAACCCCATCCCACTTTTGAGGAACCTGCCTCTCTAAACTCCCCCTATCTGACATGGTCAATATGGAAGGAGTCATTTTACAATAGCTCCAGGCCCTGACTTCAGTTGATGGGGCCAGAAGAAGGCATTTGATGAGTTTGTTCCAGGAATCAGAGTTTTTCTCCAGGAATTTGGATTTGGAACCAAGAGATTCCAGTGTTGATCTAAATCCTTTTTGGACAAAAGAAATAGAAACTTAAGAACAGTTTCAATCAGAAAATGGATGTGTAGGAAACTTACAGAATCAGTCTTCAGTAAAGGAAAAAGGTCAGTGCAAAAGAGTTGGAGAGAACTATCTGAATTCACTAGAAAGCCCACACCCTTTTCCCAGTAAATAGGAGAACCATGTGCGTTCTTGTCTAGATCATGTCATAAATCCATCTCTTTTCTTGTGCACTTAAAAGAGTGGCATTTTGTACTTTCGAGCCAAAGTGTCTGAACTAATATATCATGAAAGGTGATCATCAAGTACTGGTTCAGACAGCTGCTTTTGGGGTCAGAGCATCTGCAATTCCATTCCATTCTGCTCCTTCTTAGCTGTGGGACCTCAGGCCAGTTACATCACATTTCTACGCTGCTGGTGCTCAGTTATAAAGTGAAAATGAGAATGTCAAACTCACAATGTTGTTGAGTGTATCTGAAAAGAAAATGTGCCTAAAACACAAAGCGCCTCATGGGAGACATGTTAACCACTCAAGAAAGGTTAGTTTGGCCGGGCGCGGTGGCTCAAGCCTGTAATCCCAGCACTTTGGGAGGCCGAGACAGGCGGATCATGAGGTCAGGAGATCGAGATCATCCTGGCTAACACGGTGAAACCCCGTCTCTACTAAAAACTACAAAAAACTAGCCGGGCGTGGTGGCGGGCGCCTGTAGTCCCAGCTACTCGGGAGGCTGAGGCAGGAGAATGGCGTAAACCCGGGAGGCGGAGCTTGCAGTGAGCTGAGATCTGGCCACTGCACTCCAGCCCGGGCGACAGAGCAAGACTCCGTCTCAAAAAAAAAAAGAAAGGTTAGTTTATACCATATATACTGTAACTGCCAGGCAAAGTTCCTGGCACAGAAGTCCTTTTAACATAATAGCTATGTTCATCATTACTACAAGCTGGTATTCCTGACTCCATTCTCTCTCACAGCCCATCTTCACATTGCTGCTGGATTATACTTGCTAAAACATACCTCTCATCAAGTCACTTAACTGCCTAAGAAATAAGGCAGAAACTCAGTTCACATGCTACCTATGCCATGGAACTCTTCTTGATTTTTTGTTCTCTTTTTTTGAGACAGAGTCTTACTTTGTCGCCCAGGCTGGAGTGCAGTGGCACAATCTTGGTTTACTGCAAGCTCTGCCTCCCAGGTTCACGCCATTCTCCTGCCTCAGCCTCTCAAGTAGCTGGGACTACAGGCATCCACCACCACACCTGGCTAATTTTGTTTTGAATTTTTAGTAGAGATGCGGTTTCACCATGTTAGCCAGGATGGTCTCGATCTCCTGACCTCATGATCCACCTGTCTCAGCCTCCCAAAGTGCTGGGATTACAGGTGTGAGCCACCGTGCCCAGCCCTTGATTCTTTATTCACAAACATTTTCACTTTTTTCAGCATATATTTCAAGAGACAGTCCAGTGCAGTGGATGACAGCATGACTTCCACACTCTTTAATGTGCTTAATGGCCATATGATGTGAGATGAGTTCATTAACCTCTTTCTGCATCAGTTTTCTCATATGTATGTTGGGAAGAATAATGGTACCTACCTCGTCAGAATGTTATAAGAATTACATAAGTCAACACATGGAAAACGCTCAGAGTGGTACCTAGCACATAGCAGACAGCTTATAAACATTAGCTAGAATTATCACTGCACTATGACTGTAGGCTCACTTTATCACAGAGCTGTCTCAGAATGTAGATTGTCACAGAATGTTTTATTTACCTGTCATGGCCAGGAAAGACCTACTACTGCCCTGAGTTCACAGGGCTTGGTGATTTAATCTGATGCAAGTGACTTGAAGGGGTTCTGCCTACCTGGCTACCTCTAGGTCTGTCTTCAGGGCTGCTTAGAACTTTTTGGGATCCATGTGAATATTCCTTTCAACCTCAATTACAATTTATAGAAAGCTGAGATCTGTTTATTCATGTGTCAGGGAGAAACACAAATACCACCATTTATCCTTTCCTACCTCTGGACAACTTCAGTCTCCCCTTTTCCCAACCTCCTGAAAGTATATCAAAGTCATTACCAGAATCTTCATTAATCTACAGGCTGCGTTGGTCTGTGCTCACTGTTCATTTCCCTCCATGACTGAAACCACAGGACTCTTTCTTTTACTTCAGTGAGTTTCTGAAAGCCTCGAGACAGAAACTCAACTTTCCTTTGGCACTGCCTACTAGTTGACTTGTCCCTCCTTGGGTTAGCCTCCCCCTGAAGTCATAGTAGAAGAGTTCTCCTCTTCCTAAAGCCCCCTCACTCCATGATATCCCCTGCTTATTCTTGGTTCCTTATTATCAGCAATTAAATGCTCTTAAATCTCTTTTACCTTATCTTTTTAAAAAGAAGTTTTCCTCTTTGGTACTGCTCTGTTTCTTTCTCTATTTCATCATTCAAACATCTTCAAAGCATGTTTGGCAAACCCTGCTTCCTAGTCTCTGGTTTTCTTCTTTCTCTTCTGCTATGATTTTAATGTGTCCTCCAAAAGTTCATGCACAGGAAACCTAATCCACAATGCAAAGCAACAGTGTTGAGATGTGGGGCCTAATTACAGGAGTTTAGGTTATGAGGGCAAAACCCTCATAAACTAATTAATATTGTTCTTGTGGAAGCAGGTTAGTTATCACAAGCCTGGTTTGTTATGAAGCCAGTCCAATCCCTGTTGTGTCTCTCTGTCTCAGGTATTCACATTTCACTTCTGCCTTCCACTTTCCACCATGGGTACCCTCAACAGATGCTGGCGCCATGCTCTTGGACTTCTCAGCCCCCAGAACCATAAGCTAAATAAACTTTTCTCAATAAATTACCCACTATGTGGTATTCCATTATAGCAACAGAAAATGGACTAAGGCATATTTCATGAAGTGGAATTTATCAAGATCACTAATGATCTCCTTATTGCCATTGGTAATGGGTACTTTCAGAAAGATCTTGAATTATCTGGAGCATTAGACATTAGATCATTTCTTCCTTTTGGCAATGTCTTGCTCTCTACTCCCATTTTTTCCCTCTACTACTTGGGCCAGTTCTGAGTGTGCCTTCTGTGGCTGCTCTTTTTTCGCCCATCCTTTAATGTTGGTCAGCTGCCTTGAACCTCTTCTCCTTTGGTATAACTCTCTCTCAAACACCTCCTTGACTCCCAAATCCTTACTGTTCATCTTTACCACAACGACTCTAAAATTAAGGTCCCACCCTAGTTACTTTCCTAACCTTTGTTCTCTTATATTTACCTGACCTTTGGACATTTCCACTAAGTTCCAAGTATGCACATCAAGCCTCAACCTGTCTGCAAATTAAACCCATAATCACTGTCATCTCGCTCTTCCTCCTGTATCAACCACCCCCTGGAAGCGGTGCACATTCATCCAGGGTCTGGAGACAAAATCCAGAGAGCTGCTTATTTCTCCCGTATCCTCCACATCTCTACACAAAAGCAACTTCCAAGGTCTATTCTGTAAACATCTCATAAATATGTCCTCTTTTCTTCAAACTGCCAATACTGTGGTTAGGAGCCTTTTCTTCAAACAAACTGCCAGTGCTGTGGTTAGGAGCTTCATCATTTCTTACCTGGATTACCACCAAATCTAGGTTTTGCCCTCTAATCCAGTCTTAGCATTCAGACTAGGTGTCCTCCTCCCCAAATGCAATGCTGATCATCCCTCTCACCTGCCTAAAGCTCAGCCTCTGGATAACTGTCAAACCTTTTTTTCCTCAGTACTCAGATCAAAAATATTTCTAATACATTTTTATTGTTTTGTCTTCTTACTGCATGTTTTGTTCCACCAAGAGAAGAGTTTCTAGAGAAAGGAGAGGATTGATGGGTTCACTGGTGCTCACTGGAAACTATCCAATCTGTAATGTCAGCATCCCAAAATGCAGAGGAACCAGAAGTTCAATATTTGAGCTGATTAAGGATTAATCAGCCAGTTCCCTGGGCAGGGGACAGACTCTGCTTCCACATTATCAGGGACTCAGAGAAGCTGGATAAACGTCTCTGCTTTCTTTCCTCTGGTCCATCCTGCTCCAGTATCAATGGTGAGCAAACTTTATCTGGCTCTCTTCCTTCACTGTGTGTTATCAATTTATTTTACCTTGGGGCTGTAATGTCCCAGCTACTATACTGCAATGTCTTTTGTGACCTTTTTCTGTTAATATGAAAGCCCTCTTTCTATTCCTTTTTTTTTTTTTTTAGCACCCAGTACTATTTCTCAAAACACATCTGTACTTGATTACATGACCTCCTCTATTCATAACCTTTTCAATGGGTCTTTGCAGGAACTCCCAGCTAGAGGAAGAATGTACTTCACTTTTAACTCTGTACCAGTCTTGAGATTTCCTTTGGCAAAAAGCAAAAACAAAAACACAACCACCACCAACACAAAACTCAGCAGAATTAAGATGTAAGTTTCAAGCCCAGATCTCAAAAGACCATGCATGTTTCCGCTCTTTCTCGTACCCCTGCTCAGGCTGCACTGAAGACAATTCCTGTCGGACCTGCTGGAAATGAGAAACTGCATGAAACAGAGCCAAGTTAGTCCAATTGTTCCAGCCAAAGCTCAAGACACAACGAGCGCCCAGCCTCAATCAGCAGAACCAGGTACCCAGCCCACTCCGAGCTGGTCACAGGTGCCTGAGTTCTTTCTGCTGAGATTAGAACTGCCCAGGTCAGCATTCAACCCATGGACAATAACAAATGTTCAGGGTTTTAAGCAAGTGGATTTTGGAGTGATGAGTTACTTATGAATAACAAACTCACACATCATCTCTTACCTCTTTTCTGTGTATCAGAGTAAAATGGGAAAAATGTTCTCATATATTATTTACCATACATACATTATAGGTAATGTCTATCAAATAGTATATCTAAAGAACATAATAAGCACTCAACAAAGTATTCATCCCTCCTTATATTATCCTCTAAGAACTATAAATATTTCTCATTCTTGTGTTGAGTAATTTAAAAAGCAATGCTATCCTTACCAAACTAAATGTAAGATGTAGTTCTAGGCTTCAGCATTCAGCGTAAATCATAGGCCCTAAAGAGTGGTGTGCCAATAGTCAGCAATCCTGAGAGCAGAAGATTTGCCTAAACCCTACTTTCTAGCTGGCTGCTTGCGATGGAAACATGGCCTGTAGAAATGTGTGCAGATAGATAAAGGAGATAAGCAAATCTTTGAGAAAGCCTTAGCTGAGATTATTTTGCTCATCTTGGAAGAAAAAAAAACATCATAACCCTTGCCATGTGACTTGGCTCCTCCATTTTCCCTCAGAATATGATTAATTGCTCTCTAAATAATAAAAGTCTTCCAGGAACAATAGAAAATATCTACTACGGAACATTCATAAATATTCAGCTGAAGCCTGGTGGGAATGTTAGGCTCCCATGAGAGCTCTGTGCTGACATTGGAAGTCAGAAACCAACTCGGAGACGTAAAACTGTGCAGTAAAAATATTTACACAAATGAGCTTGGGGTGAGTTGTCAGAGTGCCATGTTCCTCTTTTGCCCGGACGTCGGGAATTAATTTGGACCTGATGGTGAAGCTCAGGTCTGAAATCAGAGCAGCTTTTTTATACCCATGGACAGCTCCCATAAATGTCAGGGGTGAGCAGAGTAGAAACACTTGGGCCACTACCATAGCAGAGCCCAGGCCATCAAAATGTTGCTTTATTTCCCTTTGATTCCACAGGTTCCATCCAGCCTTCTAGAAATCATTTGGTGCCACCTACTAGACACTAGGAAAAACAAACAATTAGACTCAGGTCCCATCTCCTCTCAAGGAAACCACATGCCAAAAAGGAGTACGTAGGTATATGCAACTCAACACTAGTGCTGACATGCTGATCTGACCACATGCCACTAGAGCATAAGAAAAAGAAAAGACTGCAGGGGTTGCAGGGGCAATGGGTTAGGTAGAGGACTGCACAGGAAAGGTTCTATATGTCAGATGGGGCATCTGAGTGGGTCTCAGAAGAGGTTATAAATTCTTGCAGGTGAGAAGAGAGTAGGGGAATGCTATGCCTCTCTGGTGTGGTCTGGGAAACCATCGGTGACAACGATGTGGTTAGGGACCATGAGCTGGAAACATCAGCCCTAAATCTGGAATGGAAATTTGGGGATCCAGAAAGATGCAATGATCTTTCTCTCCATTTCATTTTTGGTTTATTCTGGCTGAAGTTTTGCCAGGGGGAAAGGTTATAAAGGGCATTGGAATGTTCGTCTGTCTGAATCCTACAGGATTTGAAGGTAACAAAAGCAAGATCCAGTCCTGCAGGTCATCGTGTGCCTGAGGAAAATGACAGATGGCCACACAGAGGCAACAGACAGCTTGGAACAGCACATGTGCTCTCTGTCCTGCCCCTCTCAGCTCTGGAAATCTTTCTGGGAAAGCAGAACGCCAGCATAATCCATCTGGAAACCTTAGATTAGAAAAAAAAAAAAAACACACACAGGATGTCTTATTTCAACTTTCAAATGTTTTGAGGAAAGTGCCAAGAGAAGGGGCAGAAAGAAGAGAAACAAGGAAGAGAAGTGAGAGGAGGGGCTGAAAAGGAGAAAGAGAAGACACAATTGGTGGAACTATGTTTAGCAGTAGATTCACTCTAGAAGATTCATTCTGATGACTGAAATTTCCAGAACACGGATAATGTTTCGAGACACTGACATGATGGGGAATATTAATTTGAATGTGCTATTTTCCTATGACAGCATTTTAAGACTGTAAGCATAAACAGCTACACACACAAGCCCTTGTTTGAGTTCAGATGTCCACAACAACATAACTTTATTTTTCTACCTGCAGCACCACTTTCACTCAAGAGAAGAAAATGAAATTTTAAGCAATTCATGTTAAACAAGCAAATCAAGGCTTTTTGCCTTCAGTTGGCTTAGTGCTTCTCCCTCATCCTTTCTCCTCTGAGTTGGTGTAAGTTCTCCAGCAGCAAAGCACTGAGAAGGAAAGTGCTGGGTTCTCAGTGCTCAGTGTCTATCATCATTAGAATTTACTGAGATTTCTCCTTAACTGCTGGACTCTGGTTGCTGGCACCTGGACCTTCTGGTATGGCTTGAGCTATCTGCCTCCAGCTGGTCCCCAGGGTTCTCTCTATACTGGTCACTCTGCATCTTCATCAAAAGTCTCTTCTACAACATGAAAGCTGACACTTGACTCTTCTGTTTCTCTCTGCATGTGTGATGTAACAACCCTAGCAGGCGGCATGAACATGATGCCCTTGCTGCCTGACTCAGGAAGTGGGTGGGAGGGGAACACGGGACATGGCACAGACAGGAAGCACTGAAAGCTGAAGCCTTTGGTTAATCCTTTACAATGTGATTCTGGTACATCCACAATATTTGCCCTTTTTTTTTTTTTTTTTGTGACGGAGTCTCACTCTGTCGCCCAGGCTGGAGTGCAGTGGCACGATCTCGGCTCACTGCAAGCTCCCCCTCCCAGGTTCACGCCATTCTCCTGCCTCAGCCTCCCAAGTAGCTGGGACTACAGTCGCCCGCCACCACGCCCAGGTAATTTTTTGTATTTTTAATAGAGACAGGGTTTCACCATGTTAGCCAGGATGGTCTCGATCTCCTGACCTCGTGATCCGCCCACCTCAGCCTCCCAAAGTGCTGGGATTACAGGCGTGAGCCACCACACCCTGCCCATCCACAGTATTTTTTTTAAACAGGTTTTTCACCTCACCCTCTCTCAATTCATGTTAAAAAGCTCCCACTCCAAGTTCTTTAAATGCCCCTCTAGATAGACCCGCCATACGTACATACAGGTAACTACCACGACCTGCATACATACAGGTAATGCAGGAGAAGGGGAGCGTATCGCAGCATACAGGTATATGGTTGGCAAAATGCAAAATGTGGGGTGCTCTGTAGAATAAAAAACTGTTTAACAAAAACATTGCAAGGACAAAAATAGGAGAAGTCCAAAAGACTTGTCTACCAACTGCAATGGATTCTGATGAAAACCAACCAATATAAAAATCTCTGAAATAATAGAGGAGATTTAGACACAAACCAGAGACGTGTGATATAAAAAATTGTTAACTTTTTAGATGGGATATTATTAGAGGTATGTTTAATAAAAAGTTTTTATCCTTTAAAAATATCTAGATAAATATTTAGAAATTAATTACAGATATCTGATATGTGCCTTAAAATATAAGGACTGAAAAATGAATGGATATAGATGGAAGGAGAGTTGATGGCCACAATTTGATGATCGTTATGATGTTTAATTTGTAGAGGTTTTCTGTACTATTCTAGATGTTTCTATGTTTAAACAATTTTTTTTTCCAGAGTAAAAAACTGAAAACATTCTGCTAATTACTTTTTTTGTTTGTTGGTTTCCCCATCCGTTTCCTGTGGTTTCACAACCAAGTGCCATAGCTCATATTATCCTCATGACTTGGGGCACCCCTTTCTCAATCATTACTTTCCTTCTCTTTCTTCATTTCTGATCTAATTCCTACTTTTTCTTCATGTCTCAGCTCTCGGAGCTGTCCCTAGTTTCTCAGAGGGAGCTCTGTGTCACCCTGGCAGCCATCTCAGGTCTCATATTGACTTATCCGTTGCCTGGCACACTGTCTGTACTTACATTAAAAAGAAGATAGTTATCTTTACCTCTTTTGTGTTGTGAGGATTAAATTACATTTATTAAGCACCTGGCATGTGTCAGAAGTGCCATATTCATTAACTTCTTCACTTCTATTCTATCGTTTAAACCTGAACATCCCTTCAACACCTAGTTCCTGTTCCTCCAGGAAGTTTCTCAAAATACTACCAGCCTCTTTGCTGACTATATCATGTCCACTAATAAATCCCTGCTTAACATTTGATCCCTGGGCAGACTTCTATGAGAAAATACAACAAGATTTTTTTTTCAATTTTTATCTATTCACTCCAAGCAATTATGATGATGGTATGGCTATCTAAACTGTATCCAATTTGATGCACAGCAACTAGGATTCGATAATTCCAGGATGGTTAGGCATTGTAAGATCTTAACTCCAATCTCCACATGACGAATGGAACCTCTCTCATGCATGAAAGGCAAATAGTAGCTTCCTCATCCATTATTCTTATACCATCCAAGAGAGCCATCAGATGGGAGTTATTTTCAATATTTGGCAAATTAAAAAACTTGAGAATCAGAGAAAAGAGTGTATTTCCAAGAGCATCTAGCTGGCAAGTGAACCGAGGATGACATCCCAGGTGTCCTGACTGTCTAACATGTTACTGCCTCTGTAATACCCTTGCCAAGGGACTTCCCAATTTCCCCCAGATTAGAAAGTCTTTCCTCATTAAGCTGTCCCTAAACCTTGCATCTGCCATGACCACAGAGCGTTCACTCAGGAGGTATTTACTGAGCCTCTAAGAGGTACCAGGTGCTGCAGTACAGCTGGGCTAGACTTTACCTAGAAAAACAGGCTAGTCATCAATAACTTAGGATCTATTGTAAATAAGTACAATGCAATTCTTTGTTCCAATCTGTTGCATAGGGTATATAGAAAGGTCTGTATGGCACAGAGACAGAGAATGACGGCTTTAAACCTCTAATTTTCCACTACTAAAGCTGTATAATACTCCTCACAAGCATCCCTTCTCATCTCCCGTTGATGGATGGGCAGTTTCTCTGGTAAACACCACACTGGCAGGACCCCCTGGGGGTGAGATCCAGCAGTCCCTGGCAAGGAACGTCAGGGTGCTCAGCAGATGGAGGCTCCACAGAACTAAGAGCCCCAAGGTGAGGCTGTTGAAATGCTGTGCCAGGCAGACAGACTGCCAGGGAGTTTTTGGTGCACATATTTAATATCGTCCTGACTGCAATGGAAGCAGGTGCATGAGATACACAAACAAGGAAGCCACAAGGAGATGTCTCCAAAGTAGATATTGAGGCGAGAGAAGAGAAGGCCACAACTGCGGGGAGACCATGGAATTTGAATCAAGCGTGGGCCCCAAGGACTGTGAATAAAATGTGTAGTGGGGATTCCCTAACCCAGGGGAGGGAACACTTGAGGGCAGTGGCAGGAAATGCTGTTGGGAGGATACTGAACACCCGAAAAGTGAAAATGGGGCCAGTGCTGCAGGAACCGTAACTGGAATGACCTAGAAGAGAGTTAAGAGCCAAGATACCCTACGATTGAGAATGGCGGCTGGGCTGAGGAGGGATGGTTGGTGTGTGGCTGAAGTACTTAAGATTAATCAGATACAGTGTCACTGTATTAGTCAGCTGGGGCTGCCCTAGTAAAAATATCACAGAGAGGGCAGCTTAACAGATGCGTATTTTCTCACTGTTCTGGATGCTAGACGTCCAAGATCAAGGTTTCAGTAGGGTTGGTTTCTTCTGGGGCCTCTCATCTTGCCTTGCAGGTGGACTTCTTCTCCCTGTGTCCTCACATGATCTTTCTTCTGTGCCTGCACATCCCTGGTGTCTCTCTGTGTGTCTTGATCTCTTCTTTTTTAAGGACTCCAGTCAGATTGGCCTAAAGCAAACCCTAACAGCCTTTTGTTGTTTTTAACCTTAATTACCTCTATAAAGGCTCTATCTCCAAATACAGTGACATTCTCAGGTAGTAGGGATGAGTGCATCAACATATGAATTTGGGGGGAGGGAGGAATGGCACAATTCAGTCTATAATAGTCATAAGTGGTAGAGGAGAGACATGTACCAAGATAAGGAGGGAGGTTCGCAATTGCCCGAGAAATTGATGGTAGAATGGGAGAAATTAGGTTGTAAGGGAAGCACAGAGGGCACATCTTACCACGCATGTGGGGTGAAAGGAAGCAAGTTCACTCTGTCATGGAGAGGCCTTCGAAGGGAGACCGACAGTGAGCATGTCAGAGAGGGTATAATGAGATCAGAACAGCCACCATGAGGCTCTCCTTCACCTGGCGAGTGCATTTTATAGGCTTCCCAATTTGTAAGAGAACCAAAACCATAGCGAAGTAAAGTCATTAACTCTAATGCTAAAATCAGTCTATGGGTGAGAAATTCCCAGCAAACCACTGGGCTAGGGCTGGGGAAGGAAATAAAGCCTTCACATAGTCTCCTGACCAGTTACTGGGCAGAGCAGCGGCTCTGTAAGGACCCTCACTAGATGTCAGTAGGTTATGGAGTCTGCAGGCCCACCCAGCATCTGGGCAGGAATGTCCAGACAATGAGAGGAAGCAAGTGACAAGGAAACTCACTTGCTCTGAGGAAAGTCCTAGAGACCTGCACAGGACAGTGCTGGTTTTGATCCGTGGATGCTTTTTGTGAACTCCATTCTCCACCAGTAAGAAAAAACCTGGCATTTTCAGTTTGCTTCCTGAGAATCAACTTAGAATCATAGGAATGCATGGAATTTGGAACTGTGAATGTTCAGTCTGGGAAAGTACAGACTTGATAAATGGTACCTGCTGGGATTTCAGACTCACCTGTGCAGTAGCCCACACAGGAGTGGGTAATGGCTTTGCTTAGACTCCTGGCCATGCAAATGGTAAGCTATAAACATGCTGGGGAGATATTTAGGGGTAAAATTGAAAGAACTTGGTGAAAGATTAGATGTGTGAGTGCTAAAAAGGTCAGTGTCAACAATGGTTTTGAGAAGGAACAGCAGAGAGGATGGTGGTATCAGTACTAAGTTATGGAGCTACGGGGAAGGAGTAGGCTAAAGGTGGTGTAATGGTTTCAAACATTAATTTGGGAGCAGGTGTAATTTGAAGAACTTTTGAGACCAAATCAAGAGGAGATACTGAGCTTGAACCATTCAGTGTGTGAGACTGCAGTTCAGAGAAGCAGTTTCAGCTGAGAAGGTTGGGGGCATTGTCTAGAAAAGAAAGCTCACTGAGAAGAGCTACAAGGCTCAGGATTGAATAATTCCATCTTTTGCAAAGCTTAGAAGAGAAGGGAAGGCACAAAGCAGGCTGAGAAAAAAAATGCCAGAAAGGTGGGAAGGAAACTGGGAGAGTGAGAGCTACAGGACAGTAAAGAAGAGAGAGCGTTTCAAAGAGGAGGTTCCAGCCTGTCAATGCTAATGAGAAGCCATCAGGAAGAGCAGAGAAAAGCATCTGCAGGGCATGGTGGCCGAGAAGTTACCAGTGGCTTCAGCAGGAGAGGTTTGGGTGGAACGGTGGTGTAGGAGCTAGGGACAGGGGTTAAAAAGCAAATGAGGGCAGCAAGAAACCCAAGTGTGTCACTTAGGAAAATAGGCACAGAAGCAAAGTGTCTTAGTCTGCTTGTATGGCTATAACAAAATACCTTAGACTAGGTAATTGATAAGAACAGAAATTTATTTTCCCACAATTCTGGAGGCCAGGAAGTCCAAGATCAAGGCACTGGCAGGTGCGGTTCTGGTGAGGTCAGCTCTCTGCCTCCAAGATGGTGCCTCTTGCTGTGGTCCTCTCATGGTGGAAAAGATGGAAAGCAAAAAGAGCTAGCTACTTCCCTTGAGCCCTTGATACTATCACAGTGAGTCTTGTGTCCCAACATATAATTTGGGGGAACACATACATTCAGACCATGGCACAAAGCTTTAGGTACTAGCACCTATGAGGGATTGGTAACAGATTGGATTTGCCCATTATTTCTCAGACTTTAACTTGCATGACAGAAAAATCCTAGGGTAGCTCTTGTGTCCCATATCCTACATAATGCCCTCACCTGAGTGTGGGCAAGACTTGCAACTTACTTCTCACCAAAGCAAAAATGTCACTCCTATGATGATAGATCTCTGTGTGTACGTACATATGTATGTATGGTATGTGTGTGCATGTATAGACATGAATGTTATGTCCTGGGTAGTGGGTGATGGCTGAAAGAACACTTAGGGGCACGTAGACAGGCAAAATGTTTTATTCAGCAGCTCTCTCACTAACAGCTTTCTCACACTGTTCTCTCATCAGTGGCTTTCTCACACTGTCTGCCTTGTCTCAGCTCCTTGAGCTGGCCACTCCCACACAAAACTGTGCAGCCAGCTCTCCCCTGCCTTTAGGGTCAGCAGTAGCTGGCTCTCTCCTGCCTTCAGGGTCAGCAGCTTGGCTGTTTCTCTCTCTGGGCACAAGGGCAAGCCATGCTGTGCCATGCCATGCCATGCTGTGCCATGCTGAGCTGTGCACTGGCTCCCCTCTGTCTGTGTACAAGACGGACAAGCTCTGGTTCTCTCTCTGGGCACCAGTGCCTGCACAACAGCCATGTCGAGCCATGCCCAAGAGCACCTGTACGGCATTGGCAGGGCAGTTATATCTTTCTCAAATGACAGTGGCTCCAAGCCAAGTAGGAGCTTACACAAATAGGTTATATAACAACTGGAGGTGTGCACCTGTGCACCAATCCTGCTGAGTCATGCAGGTCGGGGTATCTGCCTCAGCCTAATTCTTATCCATGTACCTTACAAATGTATGCATATACACAAAAACAAATATTTATCTCGTTATCATATACTAAAAATAAGTTTTCTTTGCTGATTTGATGCAATAAGCATCCATGTTGAGGAAACCCACATGGCATGGAACTGTAGGCAGTCTGCAAGTCTCAAGGGTGGCCTCCAGATGACAACAAAAAATTGAGATCACAGTCATACAAAATGTAATAAATTCTGCCAACAAATGGAAAGAATTTGAAAACCGATTCTTCCCCCATTGAGCCTCCAGATGAAAACCAGCCCAGGTGACATCTTCTCGGCCTTGTGAAACCCTGAACAGAGAACCCTGTTAGACCCATGGAAACTGGGAGATAAACATATTTAAAGGCACTACGTTTTTTCTAATTTGTGATACAGTAATAAACAACTAATATAATGTGCATCCTGATCATCTGGGGATCTTCTGAAAATCCAGGTTCTGACTCAGTAGGTCTGAGGTGGGGCTGAGATTCTACATTTCTGACATTCTCAGGCAATGCTCATGCTTCTGGTCTAAAACCACATTTTCAGTAAACGGTAGATAGATGCCTATTGAGATTCCTTCCAACTCTCAGATTATATACCCGCCAGAGAAGAAAATAACATGGGAATCAAATAAAAGAATTTATCACCAGTTGCAAATATCTAAACTTTCACAATTTCACTAACAACTGAAAAATTATGTTGTAGAAGTTTAAAGGCATATGGAAGTATTTCACAGAAGTCATTTCCAAGAGATACTTAATGCAGTGCAGGAGAAAGAAAAGACAACTGATGAAATAAGTATTGTAAAGAGAAATACATGAAACTTCCCAGATTTGCCTAAATATTACATATGTAAATGGTGTATGTGTTGGAGAGGAGGCTCCTGTGTGGGAATCATTCTGCTTCATATACAGGTTGAGCATTTCCAGAGAATAGGAAGGTCCTCAGTAAACGAGTGACCCCCCCCCACCCCATATCACAACAGAAACCTAAAACATGCTCTTAGCATGGGGGTCACAGCCAGAGTTTTTCCTTCTGAAACATAGGACTGGGGACAGGCTGCAAGAGTTTCTGGGGAGCCTGGGTGGATGCATGCATGGGTGATGCTCAGAACACATTTTTTGAACCACATTGAACTTCTCTCTTAAAATAATGACCCTTCCCTGCCTCTACAGAGTCCTGTTCCAGAAGAGGCACTAGGCAACACAATGATTCAGTGGAGAGAACCATCCTTGGAGGCCACGGGACATATTCTGGCTTCATGGGTCACTAATTTTCATTGTGTGCAGGTGAACTTAACTGAGACTTAGGTTTTCTGATCTATAAAATGGGCACAAAATAATATTTATTTGTAGCACTTTTGTGAGGATTAGAAAATGAAAAGTGCCAGGGCTCCTCATGTTAGATGCTAAGCAGGGAGCTCCCAGGTGGAGTGAAGCACCACAGAAGAAAGGAAAAAGGTTCCTCATCATCTCGGCCTTTTCTCAGGTTTGCCACAGCCAGTGTTTTGTTTTTTTCTTATTCAGAATCGAGGTGAGGTGATGCCAAGGTAGAAACCACCTGCTTTCTGAGTGACACCATGGACTGTTAACTTGTGACTTCCTCTCTCCGGGGCACAGCTACGGAGGCAATAGGGCATTTTGGAGGCATTTCTGTTACTTCCAATTAGGCATTCTAATTAAGCTGGACTAAGGGAGGAATAATATGAGCGAGAACTGGGCATACCTGGGTGAGGGTGTCCTTGGGTTATTCTGATTATTGGGGGATTCAGTGATACTCTTAGAAGTCAGCACTAAGCTCAGGAAGATCCCATGAGGTTGAAGCAGCCAGACCAGACCAGAGTGGAGGAGCCAGTGCAGAACATCTTCATCTGGAAGCCACACTACTGGGTTCAAGCGATTCTCCTGCCTCAGCCTCCCGAGTAGCTGGGATTACAGGCACCCGCCATCACACCCAGCTAATTTTTGTATTTTTAGTAGACACGAGCTTTCACCATGTTGGCCTGGCTTATCTCAAACTCCTGATCTCAGGTGATCCAACGGCCTTGGCCTCCCAAAGTACTGGGATTCATTCAGTCGAAAATGCATTCAATACCTAGTCTTCTCATTTGGTTGCACGTTGGAAACTGGACATGACTTTGAAGGAAGAACAGTTTGCCTTTCCCAGGAGATGAATTCACCAGTGAGTAGGACCTGGCTCCCTGTCCTCAGTTAGGGTCCTGATATGGTTTGGCTGTGTCCCCACCCAAATCTCACCTTGAATTACAACAATCCCCACATGTCAAGGGTGGTGCCAGGTGGAGATAATTGAATCATGGTGGCGGTTCAGCCACCGCACCTGCCCTCAACTGTCTTTTTACTGATGCTTGTTACTTTATACTCCACAGGCTGGGCATAGACCCCCATCTCCTCTTCCCTGCTCCTTTTGGCGGCTTCCTACATCATGTCCCGGCCCTCATCCTCTGCATCCGAGCTCCCCTACATGCAGCTACCGTGGCATAGGCAAATCCCACGTCTTACTGTGTCAGCACCAACCTTACCTTGAAATCCTCCAGCCTGGCTTAAACCTTAAAGAGTGGGTCCCGTCTGTCTCTTACCGCTCTTCCCCATCCGCCTGCTCCACCTCCAATCCCCTCACGCCTACTGGATCTCAGCTCTGTCCTGAAGGTTTGCCAGGCTCTCTTGGGGCATCTGTGGCTTTTCTCACACATGTGTGTTTGTGTGGTGGCATTCCCTCCCAATCTGTGCTCTGAGCAACCCCCTGCTCTGTCCATCCCCGACCCCAATTCTGTCTCCTCCAGGAATTTGCTCTGACTTCTCCTGCAGGGGGTGGAGCTCCTCTCTGCTACCACCTGTGGGGTGTGAATGTCACCTTCGGGCCTGCCCCACTAGACTGTGATGTCTCCATGCATTTGCATTGGTTTGTGTGGTGTGGTACCAAGCACTAGACTGTGATGTCTCCGTGCATTTGCGTTGGTTTGTGTGGTGTGGTACCAAGCCACTGATGAAGAAAAGGGAGGATCCAAATTTCAGTCCAATCCCTGCTGGGAACTAGCTTCAAGACTGCACCCGAAGCATTCTGCCTCACTGAGCTTCTCCTTGTTTATAAATATAGCTGGGTTCTGAGTGGTCCCGCCAGCACTGGGATGCCAGCACTTCCTCCCTTGGGAGCTCCTGTTCCCTTCGACATTCCCCTGCAATGCTGGTATACAGAGTCCTAAGACTTCCCCATGGAGGTCATGAGGGAGCTAAGAATCTGCTCATCTTTCAAAAGAGAGTTGCTCTACATTCCCTTAAAGGTATATGAGAGAATTTATGCTGCTGAAATATAGGCAACGGTGAAGAATTGGGATTTAACCACACAGGGAGCAGAAGGCTCTCAATGGTTTTTAACAGAAGCATCACAAGAGGGAAACAGATAATGCCCCAGGAACAGAATGGTGAGAGGGGAGGAGGCTGGGAGAAGCTATTTTAGGAGGCCCCAGGTGTGTCCACGAGAGACTGAAGAGGACCTGTATTAGTCTGTTCTCACTCTGCTAATAAAGACATACCCAAGGCTGAGGCATTTATAAAGAAAAAAGGTTTAATTGACTCACAGTTCCACACGGCTGGGGAAGGGCCCACAATCACGGCAGAAGGTGAAGGAAGAGCAAAGTCATGTCTTACTTGGCAGCAGGCAAGACAGCTTGTGTAGGGGAACTCCCATTTATAAAACCATAAGATCTCTTGAGACTTATTCACTACCACAAGAACAATATGGGGAAACCGCCACCATGATTCAATTATCTCCACCTGGCACCACCCTTGACATGTGGGGATTGTTGTAATTCAAGGTGAGATTTGGGTGGGGACACAGCCAAACCATATTAGGACCCTAACTGAGGACAGGGAGCCAGGTCCTACTCACTGGTGAATTCATCTCCTGGGAAAGGCAAACTGTTCTTCCTTCAAAGTCATGTCCAGTTTCCAACGTGCAACCAAATGAGAAGACTAGGTATTGAACGCATTTTTGACTGAAAAAGCCAGGGAGATTGTGCTTTTTCTTATGACTTTTATCACACATCCTGCCCCTGGCATTTCCAAAAGCCATTGCATTTGGACTGCTTTCCCTCCTAAGCCTGTGTTAGCCTTGCCTTCTGAGCTTCCCACAATACACATTTTTGCAGGTGCATTTGCTTGTATTTGCAAGACAGAAGCTCACTTTGTTGGAACTTTCTTTCCTCGGTCCCTCTTCATCATCTGCATCTCCTAAAAAACCTCATTTTTGTGTCTTTGAAAACTCAAATCGCTGAGCACAGTTGAATTTTTGTCCAACTTCATCCTGTGTGGATTCCAAGAGACTCATTTTTCGGGACTTTGCATGCCAGGTGGAATCAGCAAACAAAATCTCCAGAGGTTTTCTCTCCTGAGTGTGAATGATGTTACCTAATCAGCCATTTCTCATCCATTGCCCTTACCATTGATCAATAATTTATATACAGCCAATTTCACCTCATTCCTGGACTTTGTTATTTTGGAAGCATCATTTGCTCATTGAAGCAACATTTGTTGAGCACTGACTGTGCTCAGCCACTATGCAGTGTTTCTGAAAATGTGGTACTTTCATATCTCTGTTTCTCATCCCTTACCCTCCTCTGCCTAGAAGGTCAGCCCCTCCCGCAACAGCCCCGCTGAAAACTATTCAGCCTTCAACACTCAATTCAGAGGGTTCACTGTGCACAGGGACCCTCCCCAGGCCCTGCCTTCCCTCCAAGTACAGCCATTCATTCCTCCTCTGTGATCCTGTAGGGCCCCACAAACCCTCTCATAGGAGTGTAATTGTCTACACTGTAAATCCCATCACACCCTGAGCCCCAGGGAGAAGAGGTTCTAGGAGGCTTTGCATCTCTATCATTCTCAGTTGCCATGGGTTTCTGCAGAGTAGGTATCCAATGAAGAGCCTATGGCACCCAAGACAGCTGTGTTTTAGCTGCTGCCTATGAATTCATACTTGGCTTTAGGTGAAAGTGAATCTCTTCCAGAAGGTTGAGTAGACCTCACCAGCACTTACCGCTGCAGTTTTCAGTGTCAATTTAGCTCTTGGATTAATTCTATTTCAGATTGTGGAAATGTTAATTTCCAAGGTGACCGTTTCCTATGATGTACTTTGCTGCCATGGAAACATAGCTTAGAAAGGTCCCCATGCTGTGGTCACCCCCTAATTCCAAGCAAGGTGGCCCCTACTGCAGCCTAACACCCTTTCTGCAGGGAGTCTCCTCCGGGCACCGTTGGCCCATCCTTGCCCTTCACGTGGCTTTGGGTGTCTTACTGAACTCTGCCTGGGTGTGTTCCTACTGGCTGTGGGGTTGGGCCGGGCCCCATGGTCTGCTCATTGTTTGTTATAGGGCGAGACTCTTAATGATTCTGAGCCTTAATTTTATTGCCTATAAAGTGAGGAATTGTGACAATAATAGTTTACGTCCCAGGGTGGTTTTGATAATTAGTTTCTCCTGGCAACAAAATGTGGATCCAGGAAGTGCTGTGTTTGTCCTGCGATGGGCACCGTCTCCCACCTGATGCTGGTCCCCTGGAAGGTCCTTGTGTATGCAATTATCTGAAGGTGGCGATGAGCCATGTTTTGTCTGTAGTCTCTGAAATCATCTGAGATCGTATGAGTGTGCCTGAGAGCAACTATTTCCCCCTCAGGATTTCCTGAGCTCATTTTTCTCATTCGTCTTGCTGGCTTGAAAATAGACAGGACTGGGATTTTCTCCTGGGATGCGATCTTCAGAAGCAGGATTTAAACCATCCCAGGAACAGAAAGGAAACCACTCGGCATGGCTGAGAGAGTCTCTGGGTGCCAGTCAGGGTAAACCGCGAAGGGAAGAGGCCCAGGGAAGCCATGTGTGGTGGGCGGAACACTGGGTCCCTGAAGGGCAGACTTGGGTTCCCAGCTTCACCCGCCACTTATCCTTGGTGTCACTTGAAGCAAATGGGCCTCTCCAAGCCCCAGTGACATGAAGATAAGACTCGCAGCTTTGTGAGCATGAAACACAACCCATGGAAAGCAGTGAGCAAGTGCCTGGCTCAGAAGAGGTTTTCAGTTCAAAATAGGGATTTCTTCCAACTACAGTTGAGGCGTTTGCTTCTAGACTGTCTACACTTCCAGTTCAAGTGTTAAGGCTTTTTGGTAGCTGAACCATCCCAAGTGACTGGTTTGGCTGTGTCCCCACCCAAATCTCAACTTGAATTGTAGATCTCAGAATTCTCACACGTTGTGAGAGTGAACCAAGGGAAGGTAATTGAATCATGGGGTCGGTCTTTCCCACGCTATTCTCGTGATAGTGAGTAAGTCTCACGAGATCTGATGGTTTTATCAGGGCTTTCTGCTTTTGCTTCTTCCTCATTTTTCTCTTGCCACTGCCATATAAGAAGTGCCTTTCACCTCCCACCATGACTCTGAGGCCTCCCCCACCATGTGGAACTGTAAGTCCAATTAAGCCTCTTTCTCTTCCCAGTCTCGGATGTCTTAATCAGCAGCATGAAAACGGACTAATATGCTCCCCAAACTACAAATACACACATTCATATACATAGTCACACGCACAGACACATACACACACTCACACATGTACTTCACACAGGCTCTTGCACACACACACCCCGGCAGCAGAAGTTTAATTCCTTTACCTGACAAGCATTCAGTAAGTCACTACTATGTGTCCAATAACAGCAGGGGCTGAGGAGGCATATATGAAAACCTATTTACAATGTTAATTTCCTACATCCCTAGATAAAATGAACATGGAGTCCAACCGTCAGAAGCGTTTGAAAAGTGTTCCCTTTTGCATTTTGGGCTTTTCATAAAAGTTGTGATAAGCTGAGAAATTCTGAGAAGTGAGAAGAGACTCCCCCTTGTTGGATCTTTCTTATGCAGTGAAAAACACACCACATGTATTCACGTTCTGAATGAATTTTGTAAGTTGGTGAGAAAAAAATAAGAATAAATAAAAATATATTTTAAAAAGACCCAGACAGTTACCCAGGAGAACAAGTGAATGACTTTTGATACTGCAAATTCAGATTTTCCAATATGAAAATATTGACTCCATTTTTCTTTGCATTAACCACAGGCTGTGGCCCAACCACTTCCTTGCACCCCTGGGTAGCATGAGCCATGATGTGAGCTGTTCATTTCTCAGGTCCTACAAGGAAAACAGGAGGAAAGAGGGTCCTTCCGTGCTTGAAGCAGGAGTGCTGAGTGGGTATCCTTGTTGGGAGCCTCATCCACATTCACAGTGGAACTGCATGAGCAACTTAATATGTCACCAAAATGTACTCTATGTTTTACTTGTCATTTCCTCATTCATCCTCAGAAAAATCCTGTGCAGGACTTTTTATCCCAATGTTCAAACAGGAAACGGGTGCTCCCAGCCTGAGTCACATGTATGGGAAGTCACCCCCCTGTGATGTGGCTCCAGCCTTCCCTGGGTGTAGCAGCCACTGCAGCTGTCTTCACCCTGCTGCTCTGTGCCCCATTCGATGTTGGCTTCACCCAAAAATGCAAATCCTGGGTGACTTTAGCTACAGAAGAGCGAATAACAAACACCAAGTCGTGGGCAGCAATTGCTGTTTATAAATGGCTGAATTGCTCACTGGTATACACAGAGATGAGCTGAGCTGAGTAGTGGACACTGTCTTGTGGTCGAGCCACATCAGCCGTTATATTCTCTCATGTGCCTCCTGCACACAAGGTCAAGTTTAGAATAACCTTCCAGACAAGCACATGCTATCAAAGTCAGTGCCATTCCCACCCTCTATGCCCTGTAATTCGGGTTCCTCTAAGAGTCTTTCTTTAATGTTGATAAGACTCTTTGCTGGCAAATTTCTTTCTCAATTTTTAGAAACAAATGTATGTACCTATGTAGACAGGCAAATATGGATTTATTTTGCTTAAAAGTCATTGTTTTTTGGCAGTGTTTTCTGGAGGGCAGTTCCTACATCCCAGGTCTGCTGGAAGAATTGATGTGCAACCCAGCGTAGGGAAGGACTGCTTCTGGACCGCACCCGGAGGCAGCACCACCAGCAACGGAGCCCCGCCACCTGCTGTACCCGTCCACCTTCTCTGGTTGACCTCCCTGGGGCCAGACGGCCCACTCAGAGTCCGTGCTCCCTCCTATGGAGTTGAGCTGTGTTTCCCACAAAAAATGTTGAAGTCCTAACCCCCAGAACCTGTGAATATGACCTTGTTTGCAAATAGGGTCTTTGCAGATGATCATGTGAAGATGAGGTCATCAGGGCAGGCGCTAATCCAGTATGACTTTGCCCTTAGACGAAGGAGCCGTGTCCACAGGCGTGCACACAGGGAGAATGGTAGGAGAACCTGCAGGCAGAGACTGGGGGTGCATCTACCAGCCAACGAACACCCAGGACTGCCAGCAGTACCAGGAGGTTGCAGAGCGACACAGGCATCCTCCTTACCGCTCTCAGAAGAATCCCGCCCTGCAGATACCTGAACCTTCAGTTTCCAGCCTCCAGACCTGGGAGCCAGTAAAGCTCTGTTGTAACCCCCGGTGTGTGGTCCTTTGTGACAGCAGCCCTAGGACCCTAACTCAGTCCTCCCGTACAGCTTTTATAATGAAGGTCCGGTTCTTGAGTTCCACACACTGTGCCCCGAACAGGTCACACATTTGAGTAACTCTCCAACCCCGACATGCCAGTCGGACCAAACTCCGTGCGCTTGTTGAACTGGGCCCTTCCTTTGAACACACTTCTCAGTTCTGCTTGGCTAGTTCCTACTCGTCTGCAAGACCGAGCTCATACACGGCATCCTCTGGACAGCTTTCCCTGATCTTCAGGCCTGGCTGAAGGGCTGCGCTGTGTCCGCAAAGCCTGCTGAGCATGCATCTACCATTGAACTTATTACACCTTATGATAATTGATTGACTCATCTGTCAGCCCCCGGAGACTAAGAGCTCCTTGAGGGCAAATATATTGAGTCTTCAGTGCCCACCATGAATCACCGGTTAACAAAATCCACTCCCTTAATGTGTACCTGTAGATACAAGGAATGGATTTAAAATTTAAACACAGGACAAGGAAGCAATCGCCTATCCCAGTCTTTAGCATATGAATGCATGAGGTATAGATTCTCCTACAAGCTGGAGGGAGAGGAATGAAAATCAAGGTGAACCACCACATCTTCAGCTTATTATTATTTCTCCAACGAAATGAGAAGGATTCATATTTATTCCACTTTCTCCCCCCAGCAGGAAAAGGATGCCTCCTGATTTTCATGATGCATCCTGTAGAATGTGACAGGTCTGTAAGGCACTTGTCTCTGTGGTTGGAGGCAGAGCACCCTAAGTGGGGATGAGATGCTTCCTGATGCTGCAGTACCGGTTTAGCACCACAAGAGGGGGCCAAGAATGGCTGGACGGGTTGATTCACTCAACAAACCAAGTAATTTTGGCATCCAAGAGTTGAGAACATTCCTAAAACAGAAAATCTCAGAATACAAGAGCTGTTTTCCCAGTGATAGAAGATCCCTCCCCTGCCTCACCCTTTCTCCCTCCACCCCCAGTTCCCATATTGAATATTTTCAATCTTCAATAGGTTAAATATTGAAGATTGAAGATAGAATATTTTCCATCTTCAGGCCAGTAGTCAAATAAGCATCTACAAAAGACGGAGCCACGCAGGGTTTACAAAAATCACCTGTATTCCAGCCAAAATAGCTTTAAAAAGGAATCCCTGCTAAAGGGGGGGGGGGGGGGGGGGGACAAACTACATAAGACACAATACATTTAAAATATGTATTGAAATTACAAATCAAACTTTTTCCATATAATTCCAGAGTACAAAACACAACATTAAAAGGCATTCAAACAGCTCTTTTATACATCACAGTGTTAGTGGCACAAAATGAACTGACATTTCAAAAACACAAACCAAATCTGTTTTGATTTTGTTTCACCACCACTTGTCAAATACATAACGTATACATGTGCATGACTCACTCATGCATATTTTTACACAAGATTAAAATACACCCATAGTAAAGTGAGCAAAGAAGGAAAGAAAGGGCAGGCATGGGGCATGTAGCTACCCCTCGCTGAAGGCTCCGGAATTGTGGAAGACAGAATTGCACAAATCAAAGGAAGGGCGGAGACCCTGGGCTTTTTTAACATCAAGACGGCATGCTCTCCTAGTTGTGAAGCATTAGCAAATAGATTTTAATGCAGGCCCCTTTGTTCCTTTTGGTGTTTTTGGTAATGCCGGTCATAATCCCTTCATTTTGTCTATTTTCATAAGGGCTTAGGTTCATTATCAGAAATAAACAAGCTTTGGTATTTTTTAAAGAGAACTTCATGAAGCTTTACACATGCAAAATGTTTTCCCTTGATGATCTCCTTGTGATTTCTATATATACACAGGTGTGCTCACTAATAAATGAGAATCGGAGACACACGCACAAAGCCCATCCTGGATCCTTTCAATCCCCTAATTTTTAAAGACTACCAAGAAAAAATTTTCTCTTCTAAATTTGTAAAATGACTTCTAACTTCTGCAATATAAATGAAAACAATAAACTCATCTTGAAGTAAGTTTTGCATCTCTGATAGTCCCTCCCATGGGCCCTGTGTTCTGATCAGGAACTGGCATGCACCCTAAACTGGTTTTATGGAATAATACGTCGTCAAGATCATTTGTTCCCCTTTAAGAAAATAGGCCAGGTGCGGTGGCTCAGGCCTGTAATCTCAGCACTTTGAGAGGCCGAGGTGGGCGGATCACCTGAGGTCAGGAGTTTGAGACTAGCCTGGCCAACATGGTGAAACGACGTCTTTACTGAAAATACAAAAGTTAGCTGGGCGAGGTGGCAGGCGCCTGTAATCCCATCTACCCGGGAGGCGGAGGTTGCAGTGAGCCGAGATCATGCCACTGCACTCCAGGGGAATAAGAGTGAAACTCCATCTAAAAAAAAAAAAAAGAAAGAAAGAAAGAAAATGCCAGAGGTGGCAGATGTTGGTTCCTCTATCCACAGCTACTCCTGTGAGTTGAGGAGGAAGAACTAATTTGGACAGTTATTCCTGCAATCCAATGCTTTATCTCAGATCCTAATCAGTCTCTGCTATGTGGATATCGATGGTGACTGCATCTTTGCAAGGTGCTGGCCTCCTGGGAGGGGCAAACTCATCTGGCTACGGACGACACAGCAGAGCCAGACCAAGAGATCAGGCACGTCCAGCAAAAGCTCCAAATGTGGGCAGTTACTCAAGGGCCTCAGATAAGCCACAGGTTCACTGGCCACCCCACCTGGGCGAGAGTACAGCAGCCGTGGTTGTCTAAGGGCCTTCGCCCCTTACTCCCCAGGATTAAAGGCCTCTTAGTGAGCACATGCCATGTGCTTCCAGGGCTTTGCAGTGAACGCCATCTGTAAGCGTGAATGCCATTTTTCAACGGAGACAAATGATGCCACTTCACAGGAATAAGTCCATCCACTCAACGCAGAACCCCCAGGTGTTACTGGGCGGTGATGGCAAGACCACAGTCCAAACCCAGGGCCATCTGCCCGTGTGCTATTTACATTTTCCATCAAGCAGGGTTAATACTGTATTCCCATGAAAGATGAGTCTGGCATTCCTTACCAAAACAGAAGGAAATGCGAGTTTATGTATCTCAGAGTGGTCTTGCTGGTATTTATCTAGGAAATGGACAATTTTAATGTTGTAACTAGATCAAAATGAGCAAACTGAGGCATGCTTCATACAAAAAGTCAGAGCCAGTAGGTGCTAATGCAGCTGCCCCTAGCTGGCCCCAGAATCTCTGTGGTCCCATCTGGGTTGAATTACGTGCTCGTGAAACACATCAGAGGTGAAGGCACGAGGATGGCTGGGCTACAGATGTGCATGACTGGGCCAGAGACTCCTCCAAGAGGACAGCCTGTCCCTCTAGAAATAAGGTCATCTGAGCTCTAGCCCTGGGGATGCAGACTTTCCAAAGGCTCTGACTCTCATCCCAAGGATGGGGGTGCTACTGTGTGGGCTCATGCGATGGGCAGCAGCAATTTCAGGCAGGAAGGACAAGCATATGGTGGACACTGGGCCACAGGCCTCCCATGTGTGCTGGGCATTTTAAAGGGCAGTGGCTGGAGAGCTGCATCTACATATCACAGGCTGAGGGCTCAAGCCCAGCCAACTCCTGCATGGAGTTGCCACCCACCTCCAGAAAAGCCATTCTACCAGTAGACACCATCACAGCACCGCAAACTACAGAGAGCCACAGTCCAGGTTTCATCCAGAAAGGGAGTCACAGGCATGTTCTTATTGAGTTACTAAACTTATAAATCGCAATTACAAGGAGAGCGTTTTGAATGTAATTTTGACACAGAGGGATTTTCTAAATGGCTTCAGTTTCACAAGGAAAATCAACATGAGAGGTGAAGAGTGAGGTGATGCTGTTTCTTCTAACGAATTCAATGTTAGGAAATAAGAAATAAATCTCCAACCAGGGAAGGTAAACTAGGACCTGAGACTGATACTCAAATGCAGAAGTCAAACACACACAAAGCAGCATTTTAAAAATGTGCTTGTGATGAGCAAATAACTGAGATAAAAGGATTTTGTTTTTGTTTTACTTCTTTATAGAATGTTTAACAAGATTTTTTAAATCCCACTGCAATATATCTATAATATTTGCCTGTTATTTTTAGAAGTTTTCAGTTCAATGCAGTTTGCTTTGTAAAAGCACCTGTGGCTTTTAGAAGTAAATTCTCTTTAAAGAATACACTTTCTCCACTTTTCAAAGTCAGCCGGTGGAGTAATGTGTGTGAAATGTATAATGTGGAGTAATGGTGGAGTAATGTGTAACTTCTCCTTATTCATCCCTGCATCCTGCTGCCAGGGAAATGGTCACAGACAGCCCCGTAAAAGATCAAGTGGTAAAGTCCCCACAGTAAAACTAAGTGAAATGGGAGGTTCTTTTCCCCAACAAGAGCAAAACGGTTAGCAACAGGACTTGGAACTGTGTAAGATATATGATTTCTCAAAATGACTAGAGCATTTTAAAAATGTGAAAATCTGGCAGGCTCTTCCTTAGCCCCCAGAGTTCTCCAGCCTCTGCCAAGAGGCCCTACCCCTGCGGATCAATAAGGCTGCTTTCTTCTTACTGTCTACCTGAAGACGTAGGCCAGAGGCCAGGCAGGAACAATTTGGAGGAGAGCCATTTCCGAGCAAAGCAGTTGGACTGAATACAATAAAAGGCGTTTTCTGCTACCTGGGAGAGAAGGGATGAGACCCATGAGCTGAGCTGAATCACCAAAGAGAGAAAACAACAAAAGGCAAATCTAATGGAGATGAGATGTTCCTCTAAACATGTCAATATTATCAAGGAAATGCAACAAGATAGGAACCACATTTATAACAGTACATAGCTTACAGCGTTCAAAAAGTTATTACAGCAAGTTTCAAGAAAAACACAAAGAGTGCATAAGGCTTTCTAAATCTCCTGAAAAGTCGTTTTAACTATAACTTCTTAAAATGCACATTTCAAGAAAGGCATAGGATGGTTTATATGCACCTTGTTGATTTTCACTACTCAGTTGGAAAAAAAAATACCTTCTAAAAAGGATTTTACTAAATGCCATTAGTCATAAAAACAGTTGTCATAAACAGAGTGCTTTTCTCAAGCTGGAATAATCAGATTCTGTCTGAAGAGAGTCACAATCCTTAAAAGACTTCTCCAACAACATGGAGCCATCTAGAAGCCAAGGAACAGAAAGTCTCTCAGGCCATCCCCAGACATGCCTAGTCTACCACAGAGAGGAAGCTGCAGAAAGTCTCTTAGGCCATCCCCAGACATGCCTAGTCTACCACAGAGAGCAAGCCGCCTGGTGCGCTTCTCACAGCA
Organism: Piliocolobus tephrosceles; assembly: GCF_002776525.5. Lineage (NCBI taxonomy): Eukaryota > Metazoa > Chordata > Mammalia > Primates > Cercopithecidae > Piliocolobus > Piliocolobus tephrosceles. The sequence continues at coordinate 6,799,822 of NC_045448.1, read as the reverse complement.
CCTCCCTGTCATCTGCAGAGATTGATCTGTGGGGATGTGCCCTACCCACACCTGCCTCCCCCTCCCACACCTAGGTGACCACACCTGGGGCCTCAGCGAACGTTGTGACATAGGTCCCTGAAATCACGGCATCCAGCCTGACACTGTGAAGCTCAATGGGGCACATAAGGCAAGAAAGATGTTTAGTGAGAGGGGGACGGTGGGGAGGGTTGGGGGAGAGCCACACTTCCCGGAGGCAGGGATTTGTTCCAGCATCGTGCTTCCTCTAGGTGGGTAACGGGTCGTCATCACCTTTACTGCACTTGCACTTGCAGCAAAGTACAAAGGGAGTGGCCAGGAGCAGGAAAGGCGAGGCCACCAAGAGCAGGAGCCCAAATCCAGCAAAAATGCCCACGACCTGGAAGAAGGAAACAAAGGGGTAGAGGTAAGGAGGGCTGGCCTGTAGGTTCCAGAGCTAATGTGTAAACCACACAACCACCTACCTATCCATCCATCCATCCATCCATCCATCCATCCATCCACCCATCCATCTACCCATCCATCCATCTACCCATCTAGCCATCATCTACCCATTCATCCATTAACCATCATCCATCT
>NC_045448.1:6703044-6799215 GCF_002776525.5 Piliocolobus tephrosceles | reverse complement strand
TTATCCATCTATCCATCCACTCCCATCCATCTATCCATCCATCCATCATTAATCCATCCATTCATCCACCCATTCATCCGTCCACCCACTCACCCACCCATCTATTTGTTCATTCACCTATCCACCCACCCATCTATCCATCCACCCATCTACCCATCTAACCATCATCCATCTGCCCACCAATTCACCAGTCTTCACCCTTCCATTCATACACCCTCCATCTACCCACCCACCCACTCATCTGGCCACTATATATCCATCAACCCACTATAATATTCTTCCCTTCATTTTCCCTCATTCTTCTTTTCCACCTCTTCCTTTCTCTTCCTTCTCGCTTTCTCCACCCTTTTCCATCTAAACACCCAAACATCCATACATCTATATATCCAATTAACTAACAAGTTTCCTCTCAGCAGCCACCCTGCCCCAGACACTACACTTGATGCTGCAAATGCAGAAGTGCATACATCTTGGCCCTCGAGGAACACCTTGTCTGGCAGAAAAAGACCAAGATCTAATCAACTGATAACAAGACATTCTACAGAAACTGCCATCAGGTTCCAGGGGTGCAGCCCCCCACACCCCCGCCACGCGAGTGACAGACGCCATTTGCTAGGGGAACGGAGGGTTTCCAATGGCAGGTGGCTGAGATAATGGAGACAAGCAGGTTGTTACTACAGAAGGAAGACTGGAATAGTTCATTTCCGACGAGAAAACAGAAAAGACACAGGCACAGTGCATCAGAGAATGACCTGGCCCCCTGTCCTTCCTGGAGTTTAAAGCCCAATACTGACTGTTACGTATTTTGATTTTTGTTTGAAAACATGTTTATCCCTAGTTATGAGTAAAGGCCAAAAGCAATAAGCCTCAAATGTAGACATGCCATCATCTGAGTCAGGCAGCATGGCTGGTCAAAGAGGCACAGAGCCTGCTTTCCAGCCAGCCTCGCCATTCGCAGAATCCCAACCCAGGCACGCAGCCTGCAGAACTGAGACCGAAGACAGGGCTAGACCGCCACCTAGTGTTCAGTGTGACCAGTAAATGCAAGCACCAGCGCATGGTTCTCATTCCAACTCAGCCTTCACTTCTCCCTGGGTCTGTTTTCTCATCTATAAAATAAACAATGGAAGTAAAAGACCTTAATGGGTCATTATCAGCCCTAAAATATGAGACTCTACTAAAGCATCCCAGATGTGTGGAAGAAAGTATACCTCGAATGAGATTTCTCCTGAAAATCAACACCAACACACACAGGTACGTGCACGCATTTATAAACTAGACTGCATTTAATAAATTATGTCACATTGCATTTATACATTAGACTGTGCTAATGCTGGGACCCGTGCTTGCTGCCCAGTTGGCTACGTTCATTTGTCTGAACAACATTTCGACGGTGGAATTACCCAGTGTGAATTCAGGTCGTGCTTTACTGAAATCATGTGCACGCTGATATCCAGAATGCATACAACATGCAGTAAGCTCTACCTTATTTGAAGGGCAATTTTGAGCAGCCTCGACTACCTGGCACACAACTGTCAGTCTCGAAGGAGCCACACATTCTTTGCAGTCAAAATCATGCCAACATCCTGGGCCAAATGATCACATTCTTGGCCAATCACACATCATCTTCGCTTTTCACTCGGTCTACCTCGTGTCGAAATCTGCCTGCTGTTTGAGAAGTTGGTCACCCAGCGTATTGCCAATGGGTGACAGGCAGATGCAGGTGTTGCCAGAGTTATGCAGCCAGCAGTGAAAAAATGAGACAGGAAGCAAACATCACAAAACAAACAGAATCACTCTGTGTGTATGTGTGCTGTGGATGTGTGTCAGATACTTGCTCAGAGAAGGCAGACGGATGGGGAACCAGTTTCAGGCTCCAGAGAGAATCTGTACAGTACAGCTTCGTTCGTACTGGCAAACCCTAAGATTTAAAGGAACAGTTACCCCTTTCCATTAAGTTTCTTAGCTGTATGCCACCTAAAGCCAGAACACCCTTTCTGCAAACCATTGTAAGTTCCCATGCACAGCCCGGCACCTCTCATAATAAATGTCTGACCCAGATTCATGGGATGAGCCAGCTGAAAATAAACTGACCATGTTCTGAATGCCTTCCCCCAGAGAATTCTTCTGCAAACCACATTCAAGGGCTTGGAAAAACTAAGCCAAAATCTGAGATCTGGAAAGGTGAATGGAACACTATTAAGTCACTGAAAGTAGGTACCTGAAGGTGGCACAGAGAAGTTCACAATCACAGTATCAGATTTGATCCCTGGATTATAATCCAGACTGATTTTCTCATTTCACAGATGCAAAATCTATACCCAAAAAGCTATTCCAGAGGTCCAATATTTCTTTAAAACAGACAGAGCTGAGCATCCTGGTGTAAGTACAAGAGATATATCGTGCATATTTCACTGATCTCAGCGGGAAATACCCTTAGAACAGTCACTGCATGCGGCTTCCAGGAAAGAAGCATTTCTGGAACACCTGGCCCTTCAGCTCAGTCTCTGAAACTATCCCTTTGCGCCCCTCCACGGATGTGTGTGAACACAGATCAGTTATCAGCTGGCTTCAGTAAATGCCATCCTATGGCTAAAACTGAGCTCTTTATCAGAGGCGGACTGGGGTAAAGCAAGTTTCCTTTCACTTCTCAGAAGAGAAGGAAGAGCTGGTTGGGGCTAAGATTCTCCCTTGTCAGATGCTGATGTTGTAAGGAAGTAAGGTTACTCCAGTGAAAATGAAACGCTCCTCCACGTGATGGCTGATTTCTGGGATAGCGCTGGAAAAAGGCCGGCAAGCACTTCATGCAGTCGTGTGTACAGCGAATGCACAAGAGGGCAGATGGACAGGGCACAGGTGTGGCTCACAGCACCCACGCTCACTCCAGCAACTGCACAATCAGTTCCACGTGAGATACCTGCCCACCCTGCAGCCTTCGCGGCCACTCTGCTGCTTCTCATGCTCGTTTGCTTCAACAGAAGACTCTGCTACACTGAATAAAAAATGTATCACTCGGGATGAAACAAACTGTACAATAACTTGGTGCAACAGAGACAATTCTTCCTTTACAGCACTTGTTCCAAAGGTCCATTTGACAAGAGTGCCAGGTAAGATACAGGTGGCATACAAAACCTCTGCTCCCATAAAAGTAATGAAAGCAGCCTGCAATCTCAAGAAGACACGTTGGATTTCCCCCAAATCTCTTAGAATAATCTTACTGAGCTTCACATCTACAGGCAGGAAGAACTGAGGGGAAGGAACCTTTCCAAATGCCCCTGAATGTTGCGGAAATCACAGGACACTGAATTCAGGGCATGTTCTGAGTGCTCTTGAGGTGTGAGTTGAGCAAGCCCCTGTGTGACAGAGAAATGTTTCCCCAGGGAACCTATGAAACCCAACTCAGGCAAGAAGTTCCAAACCACGGCAGGGTCAGTGACAGAGGGTGGCCCAGCTGACCCATTTGTGGGATGGTAAAGCAATTTGGTGGGTCAAGATGACGACTTTAGCCAACGGAGCAGAACAGAAAATGCAGGAGCACAGAGTGGGTAAGTTATGTCGACGTGGGTGTGCGCAGGGATCTATAGGGTTTACAAGGTACCACGCCTAGTACATGTCTCCCTGGAGGCTACAATCAAGTAAGAGTCCAAAGACACTGCTCAGCATGTGCTGTGGCCTGGGCTGGTTAGAGACAGGTAACGAGAGAAGCAGAAGCTGGGGCAGAGCCTTAAAACCGGATGGGAGGGATATAGATTGACAGGGAGAAGGAACACAACAGGGAAAGAGAGAGACACAAGAGCGCACAAGGCAGAACAGCAGGCCAGCCTGAGCAGGGCTTCTCCAAGGCCACAAGGCTGGCAGATTCTGCTTCGTAGAGATGAAGATGACAAGGGAGGCCAACTGTGGAGGACCAAGGGTGTCAGCAGAAGTCTTCAGGTTATGCCCCGTCTGAGCATTTAATTCTGCTGCTCTAAAACCTTCTGTGGCTCCCTAGTGCCACACAGACTTAAGTCTACAGCATGACACCACACCCTCTCCAAGTCCAATCACTACTCTGCCCCTAACTTCCCATCAGCTGTACTCCCGAAGGCTCCCCAGCCAGCCCCGCAGTGTTCCATTCTGTGCCTCTGCTCACACTTGTCCTCTCCTCCTTCAAAGCACTTTCAGCAACATACAGTATTTAGGACCTTTATGGTCTGATTTAGGCGCCACTCATTTCATACTATTTTTCTCGAATATTCCAGCTTGCTGAATTATCAACAAGAAATAATTCTTGGCTTCTCACGTCTCACCCTGCTTTGCGATCTTCCGAGTTTCCCACAGCCTGGCAGGTGCATGTGCCACAAAGGCACCTGGTGCTGCCCGGTTTCCTTCCCAGCACTGCACTTGGCAGCGTGCTCAGTGCCGTAGCAGCCCGGAGGAAGGACAGGGCAAGGGAGATGCCGGAAGCCCGAAAATGGGCAGGAGGTGGCAGAAGCGAGCTCTTTACGTGGACTCGTTTCCAAAAGGCAGACAGAGAAGAGTCCGAGCAAAGCCAGGGCTCCTAAGGACGGCGGGCGTCCACTCAAACGCTGCATGCTGTCGCTTGCTGCACCTTGGCACTCCTGCCTGCTCTGCTTCCCCAGACACTATCGCTCCAGGTCCCACTGCACTTTTGTAAACTGGAATTTTTTTTTTTTTTTTTTTTTGAGACAGAGTCTTGCTCTGTTGCCCAGGCTGGAGTGCAGTGGCACGATCTTGGATCACTGCAACCTCCGCCTTCAAAGAAAGGAAGAACTGTTAGGTGTCATTAGAGAGGGGGTATTACTCCTGTCCCTCCCTAAGAGAAACAAAAAAAAGTTCTTCCTGTCTTTGAATGGGGACGAACAAGCTCCAAGTCATCCACTTCCACCTTCTCCTCACCAGGAGCAGAATCAGAAACTAAAGCAGCTGTCATGGTCCTGGGACAGGGACATGGCAACCCTGAGCTCCCTGCCCGGCCCCGGTGAAGTTCTCCACGTGTAGAAAGCTGCTGAAGGCAGGACGACCACTGCCCCGTGGAGAGGACTGCGAGTCAACACCCACGGCCAAATGGGTCATTCACGATTTTGCCCGTGCACTACTTCCAAAGATCATTGTGTCCCAGGCACAGGACTGGTGCCAAAGAGGTTACAAAGACGAGCAAAACAGGCCTCTGCTCTCAAGAGCACTTCCTTGTATCCTAAGAGATAAGACACAGATGAGCACGGGGCTATGGCCAGAGTAGGGTGGGCCATGTGGGAGGCAGGGCTTCTTGCATGACAATCAGGCACAAGCGACTTCACGGAGGAGGTCACACCTGGATTGGGCCACAGAGAGGGCTGGAATGTGGATGTGCAGAGCTGGGCAGGAACAGGAGAAGCAGAGGAAGACATTGATGAAGACCAAGGTGGCAGCAACAGCCGGGGCAAAACAGAGAGGCAGGGAGAGCACGGGCACTGCAGGCCAAAGAAGTTCAGAGTGAGCCTGGAGGAGCAGGGAAGATGTGGATGCCAAGACCCGTGCTCAGGCTGTCCCAGGTACTCAAGAGCACTGGGCCTTTGGCAGCTCCTGGGCACAATGGCGTGAGGATATCCGACTGCCAGCCCCAGCCGAGGCCCCAGCCAGCAGCCAGATCAAGCACCAGAAGCATGGGATGCGGGCCTGCACGGGCTCCTGCCCGGCTTCAGAGCTGCCCCAGCTGACGCCACCTGGGCCGCACGTGGGCTGCCTTGGCTGAGCCCTGTTCACACCGCAGATTCCAGAGCAAAATACATGTGAGGATGGTCAGCCTGAGTATGTGAGAGGCTTAGCATCCAGCAACAGCCAGTCAGGGTCCCTGTGGAAAGCACTTGCTCTCACCCCGGAACTCACCTTCTCTACAGGGAAACTGCCAGAGTTGGGAAATGGTTTCCAAGTTCTCACCAAGCTGTGACTCGGTTTCTGCCAACATGCACACAACAGCATCCACTCACACAGTGGCTGTGCGAATGCCGGCCACCCTGAGTCAGCACCCGGTCAACCCCTACCTACAGCCCAGGGCAAACCAAGTGCAAAGGAGGAACGCAGTCTCGTGGCAGTTTCTGTGCTGTGTGGGGAGGTGGGCATAGGTGTCATCACGGGTGGAATCGTGTCCTCCCAAAACAGGATGTTGAAGTTCTAGCCCCCAGTATCTCAGAATGTGACCTTCTTTGGAAACAGGGTATCTGCAGATGCAATCAAGTTACCACGAGGTGATTAGCACGGGCCTCAGTCCCATACGCTGATGTCCTGAGACAAAGGGGGATTTGGACACTGACGGAAGACGAGGTGAAGACGCACAGGGAAGAGGCAGCCGGAGGAAGACGGAGGATTGCAGCAATGCATTGATCTGTCCAGGAATGCCATAGATGGCTGGCAAACCACAGAAGCTGGAGGAGGCCAGGAGGGACTCTCCTGCAGGTTTCAGACCAGGCAGGGCCCTGCTGACACCTTGATTTCAGAATTCTGACCTCCAGGACTGAGCCAATATGTTTCTGCTGTTCTGAGCCACCCAGTCTGTAGTGCTTTGTCACAGCAGCCAGAGCAGATCTGGAAGGGGTGTGGATTCAAGCCATGCAAGGCCAAGTGCAGAGAAAACAGTCAGAGGAGCTCAAACCAACCCTCTAGACCAGAGGGCGGTACGCCATGGCCCTCGGGTCACATCCGGCTTCATCATCTGTTTCTGTTTTGTTTATCCATACAGCTTTACTGGGACATAATTCCCGTACCACGCAATTCAGATATTTAAAGTACACACTCAATGGGTTCCAGTGTGTTCACAGAGTTACGCAACCATCGCCACGGTCACTTCCACCTGCCTGTGTAAACAGCTTCACTGGAACACAGCCAAGGTAACTCACTGACGTACTGTCGGCTGCTTCTGTGCTGCCAGGTGGAGTTGACAGTTGCAGCAGAGACCTACGGCCTGCGAGGCCAAGCATGCTCAGCATCTGCTCCTTGATGGGAGGCGTGTCTTATCCCCCGCTGCGGACGCCCACACACTTTGCCACGTGGTCGGCATTTAAGGCTGTGCAGGAAGTGCCGTTGTAGGTGGACCTTTCCCTCGTCCTGGCAACTGCCTTGAGACTGAGCCTCTCCATCTTTTAGATGAGGCTGACACACCTGACTCAGAGGCTCCCCTGAGAAATGTCGTGAAGGAGTCACAGACTTGAGCCCTTCACGCCTCGAGAAGCAGGCAGGGAGCAGCAGCCAACATGCCTCCTGCTGCTAATCCCTCAGCAGCTTCCTACAAACCCAGCACAAGATCCAGGGTTGCTCTGTGGCCTGCCAAGCCCTAAAAGGGTCTGTCCCTGTCATCATCTCTGACCACCTCCCCATCACATCACCTCTAGCTGATTTATTAGGTTCTGTGTGCTTGCTGGTTTATCACCTCTGTCCCTAAACAGAACGTAGGCTCCGTAGAAGGACGTATCTGTCTCATGCACCACTGTATCTCCAGCTCCTAGAGCAGTACCCAGCACACAGTAGGCGATAAATATGTGCTGAAAGCACAAGTTAATATTAAGCAACACGAGGGTCCTTTATCAACTCCAAAGGCTGTACAGGCATTACCACCTAGGGCCAGGGTCCCCAACCCCTGGGCCATGGACTGGCAGTGGTCTGTGGCCTGTTAGGAACCAGGGTGCACAGCAGAAGTGAGCAGTGGGGGGTGGGCGGAGCAAATGAGCAAACCTTCATCTGTATTTACGGCTGCTCCCATCGCTCACGTTACCGCCTGAGCCCCACCTCCTGTCAGATCAGCGGCAGCAATAGATTCTCATAGGAGCACAAACCCTGATGCAAACTGAACTGCTGATGCGACGGATCTAGGTTGCACGTTTCTTATATGAGAATCTAATGCCTGATGATCTGTCGCTGTCTCCCATCACGCCCAGATGGGACCATCTAGTTACAGGAAAGGAAGCTCAGGGCTCCCACTGATTCCACATGATGGTGAGTTGTAGAATTGTTTCATCATATATTACAATGTAATCATGACATACATAAAGTGCACCATAAATGCAACGTGGTGAATCGTCCCCAATCCGTGCCCCTGCCCAGTCTGTGGAAAAACTGCCTTCCACGAAGTGAGTCCCTGGTGCCAAAAAGGTTGGGGACCACTGACCCAGGAATTTTTCCACTCCTTCCTTGTTATCCACTCCTGGTACTCCCTTGCTTATCTCAGGGCCTCAAGAGAAAGCTCTTTGTTAAGTGCTAAGCAAGGATTACCTAAACATGGCCGGTAGATCATGACCAAGGCCATGAGTCCCGTGCAAGCGATCTGAAGTCTGATGCTGAAGGCCCATCAGACAATGAATGTGATGCGCGTTGACACTCACTTTGGGCCAGGGCTTCCATAAGGATAACCCTATACCAGCAAAAACCCAGCAGGAAGCACATCTACTAGCTCTTTCTATCCAGGAGATCTTTGTCCTATAGGCAAGTCTGGAAACACTAAAGATACACACACACACACACACACACACACACACACACACAGTCTCTCTCTGTCTGAGATCAAAGTTCTAGGTGAATCACCTCCTACCTGTGTCCGATGCCAGATCACGGACGCTCGGGAGTGGCCCAGCTTGTTCCGGCAGGGTCCCTTATCGTAGTGTATCAGAAGGAAATCATCCTGTGAGGAGCAGAGACAGAGACGGCGTGAACGAGCGGCCCCTGCTCAGTTCGGCGTGTATCACGGCCAGTGATGTATCTCTTCTCCTATGCTCACGATAAGTGGAGACATGAGGGACGTGACACAGGGAAGGGCGCACACCCGGGAACACCTGGCCGCAGCCACTGCAGGCCCAGGCTGCTCCTCCCCAGGGCCTCCCTTCATCACCCAGTAGCCCTGGACAGCACAGCTTCGGGCTCTAGAGGGAGCTTTGGAGCAGACTTCAGGCCCAGCCCAAAGAAGGGCCTCCCCCGCACACTGGCTGGCTTCTGAGCTTGTGGGAAAGACGGGATCTCGTGGGGACACAGGGCTACTGAACACGCAGGTCACGGTTGCTCCAAAGAGCTCCTGCTGGCCCCGGCTGTGTGTAATTCCACCAGAGTCCCTCTGCCCTGGCATCTTCCTGCTGCAGTGACAGGGCTATTCGCGGGATTGGATGCTTTTCTTTGTTGCTGGCTCATCCCCCTCCGTCGGGTTGGGCTTCTCACCTAGAAAGTGCTTCCTCTCCACTCAGGCCACTTGATATTCCTCATGATTCAAGATCCAGCCCGGGGAGCGCTTTCTATCTGCATCTTCTCAGACCATCCTGAGTGGGCAGTGGCCCTCTGCACTCCAGGCACGCCTGGGGACGCCTCCCTCCAGGCGTCCTCCACCTCACCTCCATCTCCTGGAGCGGGGACCCTCACACAAGTTGGTCTCTCTGTGTTCCCCAGCTCAGCACTTGGCACCCAGATCTCAACGACTACCCACTGGCATGAGGGGAACAGCACGTCTATACCGAGCCCTCTGCGCCTCCAGGACCAGGAGGCGCCGTTTTCCATCCTGATCAATGAAGGAAATGGTGAGGCACATGGCACCAGGGAGGGGCGAGGCTGCTGATTCATTTAACGAGGCTGTAAAATGACAGCTGCTTTTTCAGAAAAGAGCAAATAAACACAGGGCCCAATGTGCCTCGGGGAACAGGAAGTCACTCTTCCAAAAAACAGGAGGAGCAGGACAGGGGTCACGGCCTTCTGCTCCTTTCAATCAACTCTGGTAAGACGGTTTGGGGGACGCATCCGGCCTTCCTCTCCTTGTGGGGAGGACACCAGCTTTGAGTTTGTGGTTTTTGGGGTCAAGCCTCCTGGTGTCTGAATGTACCGTGAATGGAGGGCCATCAAACCCTGGCTGTTACAGGTGCAGTAGCAGGAGGCGTTGGCTGGGGCCTGGGGTCCCAGATGGGGCTTCTGTACCTAGACGCCTCATCTGTGAGAGGAAGGGCAGGAACACGCAAACACAAAGTCACTTCTGGCCACACCTTTCTCTTCTACGATGCTATTTCTGCCCACCTCCATCACTGTGAGCTTTCTCCTCCTTGAACTCTTAACCGAAATTTCCTTTGTGCTGATGTGAATTCACACACCACTGAGATGAGCTCATTCTCCATTTGTACGCCTCCATTTTCCAGACTGCCTCGCGCAATGTCTGGCACTGTGGGCTCTTTAAACGTTTTTGAATTTAAACGTTTCTGAAACGCAACTTAAACATTTCTGAAACTCAAACCAAATCCTGTGTACTACCCAGTTGAGAAGTGGTTACTGACCACTGCCAGCAGACACGGACAAGCCTGGCTGCACATCCGAGTCACCTGGGCAGCTTTTGGAAGCTGAAGATACTGACTCCGAGGTCTGAGGCAGGGCCCAGTCCTCAAGCTCCCTAAGTGATTCTGATCCATCCTATCCTTGGGAAGCACAGGGCTCTGCGGGGGCCAGGTCCCTGATCTTGGTACACAGGGGCCATCGTCTGGGCCTCACCTTATCTTTCCAGCATCTCTGGCCAGGCCATGTATGAGTTCACATCCTCCTTCATCGTGCCCAGGTCTTTGGTGGTAACCTGGCTCAGCACATTCTGTCCTCCCTGGTGAACAAACTCACTCAGCCTTCAAGTCCTCAGCTGCCCTGTGGCCCCGAGACCCAGTAACCTCCTGACGCCTCCTTGGGGCCGACAGGGACTTTATACCCTTAGCCATGCAGCCTCCTTCACAGCCACGTGTCTGGATCATGCCTTACAGGGCTCGTCTGGGAGATGACGAGCTCCTCAAGGTCAAGAATTTCACCCCCCACCCCCACCCCCGCCCTCATCTCACCAGACCCACATGGGGTCCAACGGAGCAGAGTTGCTGAGACGCAGTCAGATTTCATGAACAAAACACATGCTTATTTAAAAAGCACTTTTCTTACCCCCTGATAAAAGCACTCAAATATGGTTTTACAATATAGAAATGATTGACTTGTGATTTTTCATTTACTGACGAAGCCCTGGGGCTTAACAATCCCAGGAGCAGCAGGAACGTGGATCTATTTCTGTGGCAGGGAACACTTTTCTCCTATTGTTCGGGGAGAAGTTCCATTCAGCTCCAGCGTGGGATGAAACGATGGTGCATGCTCCGGGAAGCTGCAATCAGGGAGAGGGCTGGTGAAAGAGCAAATGCCCCAGAGCAATTCCAGCACCTGCAGCTTTAAAATGTCCACTCGAACTCTGCCTTGACACAGCCTGATCTAACACAAAGATGTGTTTTTCAGAGTTAGAAAGATCAGGGCTGGTTCCCTTCCTTACTAGTTTGAGAAAGATCAACCTCTCTGGCCTTCCTCATTCCAACTCACTGAAATATTGTGTGTGTTAAGGGAAGCAGGTATCCAGAGCAAATTGTAAAATGCTGATCTGGAACAATCCCCTCAATAAACATTAACTACCTACTGCCAAAAAATATATAAAAGAAAGAAACTGCACATGTCCCTTTCTACAGTAAATAGCAAACGCTGGGCCAGCAGTGATCGCTGAGGATTCAAGGGGAGATGGGCTCGGCCAGGGGCAGATGAGGAGAGGGACGCAGGGGAGGAGAGGGAGTAAGGACCACGATGGGGAGGAGGCGGTCTGAAGTATTCATAACTCCTGGATGTCTGCATGTGCCAGAAAGCACGCCTGGGGGAAACAGGAGAGAACAGCTCCGTGGAAAGCCCTCCTCTCTCCTCCGAGTGCTCTTGGCTGGCTTCGGGCAGTGCATTTACGTGCTTGTCCTAAATCACTGTTAATGTCTTTGGTAAAGGGCTCCAACGGCAGACTCCCTTTCCTTCACATCCACTTCCTCTGGCCACAGGGTCATTTTTCATCCTGTACAAAGAAAACATAGGAAACCCTGCACGGCCATGAGGATGATGCCTCTGATGGAGGCAAAGTGCAGCCTGGTTCCTCTCCATTAACAAGAGGCGGAACCTGCTTTAGGGTGGAGCTGGACAGGGAGGGCCTTCCTCAGGGACTAGAGCAGAGAAGACACACTTCCGTGCTGGAAGGAGAAAAACAGCAGCCTCCCTCCTCGTCCCTGTCACTTGGTCCAAGCAGCCTGAGGAAACCAAACTTCTGTCAGTCCCTTTCTAATGCAGCTCCTAAATGATCCGCAAGGGGCTCTGTGACAAAGTGCAGGAAAACTGACATTTCACTTTCTTCCTTCTTTAAGGAAAGTTACAAAGAATAATAAACTGTGTGCCAGATATTACATATTATATCATAACTCAATGATCAGTTTTCCAAAAAAAACTGGAATACAGTAAAATGCAAAAATAAATAAATAAATAAGACCCCGAAGGCCCTAAAAAATTTGGTGAGGCTTCAGATGTCACTCCACAAACCCCCTTGAGGACCTGAGCTAAAGAAAACTCATCTTGTCACGCGGATTCATTCAGCTTGCCTAGGAAGTAAAAATGAAGCCTCAGGATAGAAGACGGTGATATTTTACCCAGGTTTGGTCAGCCACATCAGGTTCTACTATTAATTCAGTAATTTAAAGTTCATAAAGAGACAACAGGCCTTTCAAAGGAACAATTCCAAAAGCAGCAATCTAATTTTTTAAGGTAGCCTTTATATTACAGACCTGATATCACACGTAATATTCCATCTCAAAGAGACACTCATTTTCTTCTAGACAAATCTCTCAGCCTGTGCTTCATTCCACTTTGCCCATTGGTCTGAACCACTTCTCCTTCACCTTGGAAGCCAGAGGTAACCCATCTCAGCCACTGGGTGCCACGTTGAACTGCTCTGAGATAGCCCCATGGTATGAACGCTTGCCCAGAAAAGCTGGTAAGAAAGAACAGTCTCTGGACAGAAGAACTGCTACCATGGGAAGCATGGACTTGCTCTGACTGCCATACACTCCCATAACCCGCTTTATTTCAATGAGACCTGAATGGCTTAATACTATTATTGGATGGACTGGATACATTCATCCTTGCTATGCAGAAGAGACATAAATATATCCCTTCATGACACACGACTTCATTTGCTTGGACTGTCCTAACTACAATGGTTTCAATAGATAAGTAGGTCTGCTATTTAATTATAGTTTTATTTATTTATTTATTTATTTATTGAGATAGAGTCTTGCTCTGTTGCCCAGGCTGGAGTGCAGTGGTGCCATCTCAGCTCACTGTAACCTGAGCCTCCCAGGTTCAAGCAATTCTTGTGCCTCAGTCTCCCATGTAGCTGGGACTAGAGGTGTATGCCACCATTGTATTTTTAGTCGAAACAGGGTTTCACCATGTTGCCTAGGCTGGTCTCGAACTCCTGACCTCAGGTGATCTGACCACCCAGGCCTCCCAAAGTGCTGGGAATGCAGGCGTGAGCCACCATGCCCTTCCTAATTATAGTTCCTTTAAAAGTATGCACCAATAAACTCTTCTCAAACTAAACATAGCTTCATCATTTTGGCAAGATGCCCACGCCCTAATATGGGCAAGGAAGGAGAATGAGAAGTGAAATAGTAGCAACCTGTGCATCAGGCCTCAAAGCTCCAGAAAAGCATGGGCCTGGGAGGCTGTGCCTTCCTGTCAGGGACATGGCTTTTACAGGCATACACACAGTGGTGTGTCTGAGACTTCAAGCAGAGCACATGTGGGAGAAGGTTGCCATATCAAGCTAGAACTTCCATTCTGCCGGAGAGCAAAGGGTTTGCATGTTTTCCTGCCCTGTGGATGACATGAGTGTCAAGGAAGTCTTAAAACTGGCCCCAAGCGCAATAGCTCCCCAGCCCCTGCTTCTGTCTGTCCTCACTATCCTGAACACCAGGAAGAAACCCTGATCAAGAACCCAGGAGCCAAATCTGGTGTGCCCTGATTTTGGATTTCCAGCCCCCAGCACCATGAGAAATAAACGTCTGTCATTTAACCCGCCTCATCTATGATATTATGTCACAGCAACCCAAACTGACAAAGACAGTCCCCGCTTAGACAAAATCTATGATCCTAAAACCCCTTTAAATCCCAGGCTGGATCCTGAACCTCCATGAAGTGTTTCGGCCCCAGAACTATACGAGTCACAAAGGCTTCGGTCACCGTGGCGCTCGTGAGTTCATGTTTTCCAAACCCAGGAGAAACACCAAACAGTGTTCCTTCGCTGTTCCACAGGAGTAAGCACAAAGCTCTTTAGGAAATAGCTGGTCTAGTTTTCTCCTTCCAAATCTAAACCTCAAAGCTAAATGCACAAGGTGAAACTGAAGGCCGTACTCACGTCCAGAGACTCCAGGCAGTACCAGCAGAAGGCGTGCTTGCAGTTCTTACACATCATCTGGGCGCAGCCTTCGTCTCGCTCAATGTAGACCCTGCACTTGGGGCAGCGCTTGATGGGCGCATCGTCCTCTTCCATTTTGAACGCAGCACTGTGGAAGAAATGCCATGAGCACCCTGCACAGACAGATCCCACAGGAGACCCAGGAGCACCGGCTATGCTGGAAGCATCAACTCCACTTCACAGACTGAGTTGTCTTGGTATCAGATGAAAAAAACAAAAAAAAACAAAAAACAAAAAAACAAAGAAACGGAAACTCCAGAAAAAAAAAAAAATTAACCAAAACACTGTGAATCAGCCGATTTGAGTTAGGAAAAATTAAAAAAAAAAAAAAAAAACCAGCAACATCAGCACGTATCTAAATTTAGAGATATATGTATATAGACAAAAGAAAATACGGCAAAAGGCTTATTATAACGGAGGTATCTGAATAATCATGTTAAGGTCAAATAGTGTCTGCTTAGTCACAGAGCTGTCTACTTTCCAAAGGGTTGATATAAATTGTATGTACTTTGCTGTTAAAAGAAAAATAAATGTTGCAAATGCACACACATAAATACACACTGTTTACTTGGATAGCTCCACCTGGCTCTTCTTACAAAATTGTTTTCCTCAGAAGTTGGCCAGGTCTGCAGGGTCAGCACGAAGGGCTTTAAACTGAGGTCAGGGTTGGCTCTGCTACAAACTAGCTGTGAAGCAACTCTCCAAGCCCTAGTTTTCTCATCAGTGTGACCGTGAGAAAAAGATTCCATGTGACAAGAGCACAGTGCAGGGCTGCAGCTTTTATGAAGTGCTTGATAAGGGGCAGCAGTAGTTCAGTGTTGCTAAGAAAGATGACACAGACATTAGGTATGACTCACCTCATGCTGTTAATTTTTAAAAGATGGGTAAGAACAGTCATAAAAGCATCTGAAGGAATAAATGATAAACTGTTAAGAGAAGTGATCACTGATTATGGGGGTGCATTGGCTATACTGTTGAACTCGCTAAGTTAAACCAACATCAGCAGGAGAAAATGCATCGCTCCCTTGCAGTGATCAGCTTTTTCAGAATTTAACACATCTGTGAGTATATATTCAATGAAGTTGAGCAAATTCTGGCATTCTGAGTGCATTCTGGCTGAAGGATCTCTCACAAGCTTCCTAGTCAATATGAGCATTCAATGTAGTTTCACTTTAGTATGAGCTGTCTGATGATTGGCAGTGAACAATCCTCCACTTGGGGTGCACATACCAACTGAACGCGACTGTTTGGTCCATTAGTAGAAGGCAACAGAGTAAGAAATAATGAGAGAAGCAATATGTCCTCCTAATTAGGAGCACAGAGTCTTGAGACAGACAGATCCTAGCTGTGCTATTTATGTCTAATATGTCTCAGTTTCCTCGTCTGCAAAACAGATGAATAAAGCTAATAGCATCCATCTCTACGGGCTATCGTGAGAATTACAGAGGTTGCACATGTTAAGCGCAGAAGCCAGCACATAAGTACCAGGCACTCGATAAACAGTAGTTATTATTAAGAACTGTTACTGAAAGATAACACAATGGTCACTAGCTCAAATGCTTCCAATTTAAAAGCAAACTGCAGACCAACCTGGCCACGCAGAATGTGATAGAGAATGAACTCAGGTTGCTGCGAGGAGCAAATGAGATAGCATACGTGCAAATGTTTCCAGAGGGATCCAGCACACAGCCAGCTCCGAGCAAACCATAGCCCTGGCCTCCTTCTGAGAATGACTTTGATTTTCCAAAAAGCTGGAAGTCATGAGACACCGAATCTGGTGATCAAGGTTGGTTTTCAGGTTAGATAACGTTGTTTTGGTTTGAAAGCCAGGTGTCACCTTAAAGCTAAGAAACCAGTTTTCTCATGTGACTCACAAGATGGTTTTGAAAGAAACGGCAGGAACACCGTGTACAGTGTCTCCTGGGGAGACATTTCAAACTGAAAACAGTTAAAATATGCAAGTTCTGATGTACTGTGCTCTGCATAAAATTTTGCATGATATAGACAGTGGCTTTCAAATATTTCCTAGTATCTGAGTTGGATTTAAAATTATTACTAATAACATTTACTGTAAACTCATTATAAACGCAGACAAGAGTTTTGACAGTTTAATCACAATCCACATGTGACCCAGCATCTTGAAGGGGCGGGCAGGTGATGCTAAATGAGTGAAGTGGTCAAGGGGCTGGATAAAAACATGGGTGAGGAGAAGATTTAACCAAAAAAAAAAAAAAAAAAAAAAAAAAAAAAAAACCTCCAATACAAAAACTAGCTGAGTGTCTTCTCACTTGTAAACGGCAGCTGATAGGCAGCCTCAGTTCCAGGGGGACAAGAAGGAGCGTGAGGACTGTGGGGCGTTGACCCAGGAGGTGCCTCAGGCAAGGGCCGCTGCTCTGCTGTGCTGGCTGCCAGCACGGGGAGGCAGGCTCAGAGACGCTCAGGATTCAGATTTCCCAGAGAAGCCAGAAATTCCAGTTTTTATGGGACATCTTCTGATTTTTAAATTTCCACAAAATGAGATTCCTGAATTTTGATTTAGATCGTCTTTGGAGAATAATTTAAATGAGACTAGAATGTCACAGATGAAGAAAACGAAGTCATCAGGCTCCAAACACTCGCCAGCCTCCATCTAAAGTTTTGAAGCCTCTAAGATGCCAAGTACAAGTGAAGTATAAGTACAAGTGGTTTGTGCTTGCAGCTGCCTGCCTGATGTAGGCTGCTCAGAAAGGCGCAGGCCCTGTGCGTCAGGAGCTCAACCTGATGGCAGAATCGGCCCTGTCAATGGAAGAACTCCAATCCAATTATGTCCAGGGTTGTAATCAATGCAGACGGTCTCAGGGGGAACACAGAGGGCGGAGGCCCCAACCCTGTCCTGCGAACTGGGAAGCTTGACACAGGGATGTGATCTCCACCTGAAGTGCGGCAGGAGCCCCCAGGGAAAGGAGGAGGGCGGAGCAGGGCGCTCCAGATACAGGAAGAGAGGTTCGCTGGGAAGGAGACCGGGGTGTGTGGCAGGGACCCTGAGAGGGTCTGGGGCTAGAACAGCGCACAGGGGTCACGTGGAAAGGAACGGGAGTTGCGGACAGGGGAATGGGAAGACGGGCACACAGGGAGCAGCTGGTGAGCACACCCTGGGGAGGGTGGTGGGCAGAGTGGCAGCTCCTCTATGAGGATCCTGGACTCAACAGGAACAGGCTCAAGTGTCTAGTGGAACCATGTGACCCTGCAGATTTTGTAGGACAAAAAGACCCGGATATGATCAACTTCCTATGCATCAACCTACGAAATGTCAAGGTACAGAGCACAGTGCACAGCATCCTCCTGGGCAAACAGCCCAACAATGGCTGCAGGGGAGGCTGCCACCAGGGAGTGTCTTCCCATCCCCCTCCGGACAGTATTTATGACCGGTGCACCCTACTCCTGTTCTTGTTCCTGTATCCCCATTTCAGATCACCTTCAACACAGTGAAGTCTTGGAGAAACTTCAGGTACTGCAGGACTTGCAACCCTTAGAAGTCACAAACCATGCATGCATTTGTCATTCTAGCCAAGCCGTGTTAAGTGTGGTTCTCACACACCTTTCTATTTCCAGGGTCTCACACAGTGCCTGGTACATAGTTCTCAAAAATAAATAGACATACAAATAATGACAGGCTTGAGTGAGGCTCAAGAGGCACAGTGTGTGTTAGGGTTGACTGAGCCACAGCCACTTACACTTTAAGAGCACTTTTAGGAAGAAACGTGCGTGTCTGCTTCTCCTGGCCCATAGCCCATGCCTTTGTGGCAGATTGTGTAGAAAGGGTACCTGGTCTCCCCGGGAAGGAAGGTGATCGGCATGGTCTCCGGGCAGCCCTGGCCAGGGTGCCAGCTGGCTTTGCAGGTGGAACAGAATTCCATATGGCAGGCTTTGCACTGCACTGGCTGGGGGGTCTGCAGCCCCACGTCCTGGAGCTGACACACAGCCTGGCAGGTGGACGCTGGGCACCAAGTCCGACAGGGATCAAACAGCACCTCTGGTATAGGGAGACAAAATGGGCAAATCCAACTTAAGCCAGAGGGTCATGTGGGCTATAGAGGAAGGAGCCCCTCAGTGCATGGACAGGGAGGAGCACGTCCAGGTAATACAGCCAGCACCACCAGCCCCAACCGAAGCACTGCCCAAGTCACCCTTCCACCTCCACCTCCCAACTTCTCCCTTCATGCAATAGACCTCCAGACACCCCAGGTATCTCTCAGGAATGCTGCTCCTGTCCCTGGAATGCCCTTGGCGCCCTGGGTCAGCCCTGCTTGCCTCTGGGACTCAGCTCACAGCTCAAAGGCCTCCACATTCTGGAAAGCTTGTCCCACCTGCCTGTCAGGTTTCTCGGAGCAACGCACATCGTGCTAGCTCATCTGCCTCCCCTAAGGGACAGCTTTCTCAAGCCGGGCCCCTGATGTCCCCGTGTTGGGCACACAACCAGCACCAGGAAAACGCTGTTAGAAGACGGAAAGGAAGAGGGAAGAAGATGGCTGGATTATTCTTCTAACCAAATGGTTCACCTGCCTAAGATGGCCTCCCCTTCTCAAATCCAAGCCACGCCACGAGTTAACTACGGAGTGAAACCAACCCTTCAAGGGCCAGATTTTCTCTCCGAATCACAGTGCACATTTCTAAGAGCCCAATCTTATGGAATTGGACAAGAAGCTTATTGCTAAAAACAGGACACCTTGACACATCTATTTCTTCACATCCTTGTCCAAAAATTGCATTTCTTTAAATTATTGGCTGTCCTTTGTAAGGAGACTGGTTGTTCATTTCATCTTCCCTCTTGTCCAGCATGACGCCGAATTCTCGATGAGGGGCCACCCCAGGGAGAAGGAAGGCTCTGCCGGGAAGCTCTCCGAGGCCAGTGCAATGGGGGCTATTTCCAAAGGCGTTCTGGTAGGCCACTGGTTTCTAAGTTTTCAGCGGGGCTCTTCTTGGGAAGCAGTCATCTGTCGGGACGACTGAGTTTCAGAGACGACTTGAAAGGCGATGACAAGTCCTTGCACGTGTCTGGGCCCTGTGACTGGCAGCCGGGCAGCTCCCGCTCACCTGTGTCACACATGGGATTCCTACTCACTGGAATCCACAACAGGCTGGCGCCACGCGTGGACCAGGACTTCACCTACACGCATTGCCATGGGACCAGCAGCAAATTAATGACAAATCACCAGCTGGGTGTCCTGACGGTGCACACGCATATGTACGTGTAAGGCTCTGTGTGTTTACGTGTTCCCCAAATACACGGGGAAGCCAGATTCAGCTCTCTAGAAACCATCTTGTATAGGGTCTAGCTTTGAAATAATCTAGTTATCTAATCCAGGGGCTGGCAAACTTCCTCTGTAGAGGGTCGGACAGTCATCATATAAGTCGAGGACCAAGCTGTTTCTGGGTTTCTGTAGTAACTACTGGGCTTTGCTGTTGCAGCACAAAAGCAGACACAGTGACCTGGAAATGAATGTTCTAGCAAAACTTGACAGCAGCAGGCCACTGGCCGGACTGGATTTGGCCCACTGGCCATGGCGGGCTGACCCTTGATCTCATCTGGCTGCCCCCTGCCTTTTTTTTAAAGCGTGAATTAATCAACAGCACAAAAACTGTCCGAATGTTAGGGGTGGCAGAAGACTAAGAAGAACTTGATAATAACGAGGAACGCTGGCGGTCAGGAACAGGTGCTCTACTCTAATTATCTTCATTAGAATAATCTAAAATCCCCAGGGTGCTCCTCACAGTGAGTGAATGGACACAATTAGCGCTTCTCTTACTTGTTGATAGTTTCTGCATTTGCTTTCCTAAGAATGTTCCTAGCTGTCAGTTCTGACAAGGTGGCTTTTTGAGAAAATGCAGTCATTGTCTGTGGGTCACCTGTGTGGGGGCAGATGCCTGGGGCTCCCCTGAGCTGAGGGTCCACAGCAAAGCAAGGAGGGGGTGCACATGCCGGCCTGGGGCACTGAGCGCCACACTGAGCAGTGAGGAGGAAACGCCAAAGGCTAAAGGCAGCTGGCCTGGGTCACGCTCCCATCCCGTACCTGCGATGCCTCCAACAACTCTCTGCCTGCCGTCTGTGCATGCTGTGGGGTGAGCCCAGCTTTGTCCCTGATGAGATAGGAGGCCCGTGTCTGCCCAGCCCTGCAGGCGGGTGCAAGTGCTCTGTGCACTAAACAATACACTGCGCGCGAAGAGAAATCCTCGCCCACTCTTTGCTCTCCTTCTGGTATAGCTCTGGGGCTAGACCCAGAAGGGCAGTGCTGCCTGCTAGGGACCCTTCTGTCCCACTGTTGTCCCCACCTGTCCTGTGAGGTGAGGAGCTTCTGACGTCAGCAAGGAGCAGATGTCCCAAAGCTGGGTCTCGGTCTCTTCATGCACGTGATGGTCATGCACCACCTCTTGCCCACCCTCCTGGCTCAAGAATGGAAGATGCTATTATGCGCCCCCATCACAAAAGGCCCCCCAGGACAGCACGCAGGGGAGACCGGGCTAAGGTTTCCATGGGAACGATTTAAATCTTCTTAGTTTTGTCCTCACAGAGCTGTGACTTGGCACTGCCTGTCCTCACACGGACAGATTCCTCATCGAAAAGGCCAGGGACAAATGGCTGCTCAGACTGCCGACTGCAAACGTGCTTCCTGTGCTGCCAGGGCACGTCACACCCTGTGAACATGGCCCCAGGCTCGGGTGCAGATGTCTACTAACATTCTGCATTATCCTCCCCATCCTCCTCCCCAGTCTACATACGTGTGTGTATGAGACATATTTTCAAACAGAGCAAATAATATCTTTTTGGCACACCAGAGGAAACTAATGTTAGCTCCTATCTCCCAGAGGTGTACTCATCGCAGATTAATGAAGCAGGTCTCTAAGAACTCCCTGCTTAAAAATGCCTAAGACTTTTTAAAAAGGTGGCTTTCCTTTGAAAACAGTTTCCTTTCAGAAGCACATGACAGATGACAGCGCACCCAGCATCCCCTCTCATCCCTGCACTTACTACCCTGCCCAGCCAGGCTGGTGCCCGGCGTGGGGCCGGGATGCTGGGTTTGATCCTACTGTGAGATGGTAACATTTTCAGGTGTTGGCTCTAGTTGGGCCTGGGCCTGATTACAGGTGGATAACCCGTTGTATTATTTAATCTCTCTGAGCTTTACTTTGTTTTAAAAAAACAAAACAAAACAATACATAGTGAGATTTAACATCAGCATTCACTTGGCCAGGCACTGGGCTGGCAGTGGGACGTAGGCATGAGGACCCATAGTCCTGTCTCTGCAACGGCTGGGCCTCCAGACAGAGGAACGTCGGGAGGAACGCCCTTAGCACAGCACCGCTGGGTCTCAGAGGGGCACGGGCGTCAAGTGTGGCATGGAGAGAGGGGTCCACGCAGTGAGAGGCATCCACACCCCCTCGCTCAAGAATCTGTCCCTACCCAGACTCTGGAGTGAGCCAGTTGTGAGGAGGTGCTCAGAATGAAAACTCAGCTTCCTGGCCCCCTTCCCTGGCTTCCTGCTTGCTCCAGAAGGGGAGACACTGACACTAAATCCAATGTCTCCTCTGTGATATCAGAGGAGACGCTCTGAGACTCAATGCAGACAGTGTGCGCAACATGACCTAACCATAGAACTTTCTGGTAACTAAATGTTTTCAGAAAATCATTGAACTGTCTCAGTTTTCTTCCAGAGCATCCTCTACTGACTAGATTTTAGAGGCACAGAGAAACCAAAATTTGCTTTCTGATCTTGTCTCCAAACTCTTTCAAGGTGCTGGCTATAATCCATAGCTATATTTTAGCGCTGACATTCTAACATTTTATCTAGACAGGTCTTTTATTGTATTAAGTCTGAATACTTTAAAAAAATACTTTTAACATAATGTTAGTAAAATGTTTTAAAGTGAGAGGTTTGAGAGATTTTTTTTAACGGAAGCCAAGTTGGCTTCATGTTTATGCAAAAGGAAAAAAGATTTTTTGACTAAGCCAAAGTACTAAAGAAATAACAGTTAAAATTATTAGGTTGGAAAATGTATCCAGCTGCATTTTTAAATTAAATTCAATGTCACAGAAAGTTCATATTCTTGTAACGCAAACAACAGCCAGTTTCTGTCAAGATTCTCTCTGGAAAATATTCTCAGAAGAGCCTGAAAGTCTCAGAAATCCAAATTAATCCATTTTATTGCTCTACATACTGACTTTTGTACCAAATGACATTATATTAAAGCTATAAACTGCCCCAAAGCAAATGATATACGACACTTAAATAAACACACTCTTGAAAACAAATGGCAATGCCATGAAAAATCCTGTTTGAGTCTTTTTTAAGTGAGCTACATATTTTTTTTCTTTCTTATTTTTTTTAAAGACAGGGTCTCGGTATGTTGCCCAAGCTGGACTTGAACTCCTGAGTAGCTGAGACTGTAGGTACATGCCACTGGGCCCAACTATCTCTAGCATTTCTTTTAAAAAGCAAAAATATACAAACAGCAGGTCTCTGCATGCAGCTAAACTGGGAGTCTTTGGATATGGTCCTCTGGTCTCGGCTCCTCTGCCGTCCACTCCCCATCTGGCCATGCTTTCATGTAAGCCCATCCTCCAGGGCTGTGTCTCAGTAGTGAGACCCTGTTCAGGTCAAGAACCCAAGAATCCGTGCAGGGAGAGGGAAAGCAGATGCCAACAATCCAAACCCAGAATCCATCTGCAGGGTCCTCACGATGATGTTCTGCATAAGGAGTGCCGCCTGCACACATCTGTCACTCTGCTCTTTAGCAGACGAGCCTGGGGCCCAAAATAGATATGAAAACAAAGCCAAATAGAGTCCACAGACCCTTTACAGTTTTGTTGTATGACTCCGGAGTACTTCAGAGAGTAGAGCTAAAGACCTCTCCTGGACATTCCACATGGCTTAATGCTTTGCAATATGATCCTGAGAATCATATTCTGCTCTGTGCGCACTTGCCACACTGCTCTCCCAGAGGACCCCTGGGTCTGCATCAGGTCTGCTCCAGCCAGGAGGGCTATGCAGGGCCCAGTGGAGAGCGCATGACGAAGGGTCACGGGATGCGGTCCCAAAGCACCCACTATATTTAGAAATCAGGGCAAGTCAGTTAGCCTCTCTGGGGATCCGTTTATTAGATAATGACAAATTAGCTTTGCAGAGCTGTTGTGTCACTTACTGGGATAACGGACTTGGTTATTCATTTAGCACCTACTATCTAGGCCTGTGTCCAGTGGTGAGTAAGTGCAGACAGGACACCTACCATTGGACTGTTGTTAGGACGGGGGTTACTGTAATTTCTGCTATGCCTACCCTCATGACTTCCCTCTGTGACTTTGCATTTTTTAAATTCTGGGCCAGCCCAAGAGTTTAACCCTCAAACTCTTAGCCTTAAGCTGGCTGAAATCTAATACCTCATGGGAGCCATCATCTTTAAACCTCCCCCAGGGGCCTATAAATCCCTATAAACAAATTGTGTTCCATAAATTCTTCCTGCTACCAAATAGATCGCTAGACAAGGTCTTCAAACTGTGAGCTGTTCAGAGAATCCAGAATGTCAGTTTAATTTCAGAAGTTTAGTTTACATCAACTTTTTAACTCCTATCAAATGCTGTATAACCGTATCTACCAAAAGAACTCCCCACAAAATTATCCACATTCATACATTACAGGAATCATAATTGGCAGACATATCAGATGCACCTACCTCTTTCAAATTGTAGCTTTTTATATCTTTGCATAATTTCGGCTGCAACCATGCACTCAATCTAAGGGGAAAAAATGCAAACAAGAAAGATAACAAGCTGAGGGCTACAACATAATGCAATGTACACCCAAACAAAACCCACGTTATTCTGACAAGTTCAGCTGTGCACGCTAGAGCACATCAGACAGCCCAGTCTGTTCAATTGCACATGCCTCGTTCTCCTGTAGGTGGCCCTGTTTAGGGCAGGCAGCATCTGGGCAGCTAATTGCGGTTTCTAATCCTTCTTTGATCAAGAGCTCAACATACTGTTTCAGGCACTGAAAGAAAAACAGAGAAGGGTCTATAAACATCTTTACCTCCTTAATGCTGAAGAAATCATGATGCATTAAAAAAAGGACCAGGCACATCGTTGCATTACAGTTTAATAATTTTCACTGTCTAGCCCACAGCAACCAACAAATTTGAGGTTTCGAGGTTTTATTCATTCAATAACTATTTATGGGGTACCCATTCTGTGCTCAATCACACAGCTAAGGCTATGGGTTAGATCCCCGCACAACACCTCAGCAAACACAAGAGCCAAGAATTCTAAAAGCAAGAAGAAAGGCTACAAGGGAGGCTGGGAGGTAATACTTCTCAAATGCCTATGAGATGCAGCCACTGCATTAAATATTTTATCTCCCAGTGTTTCACTGAAGCCTTAGAGCATTTTTACAAGAAAGGTATGTATGACTGTTCCATTTTTCACATGTGAAAACTGAGTCAGCAAAGAAGGAAGCTGCCAACTTCCATAGATAGTACCCAGAGCCTCGATGTGAACCCAAGCTTGCTCAGACAAAATGCTCACGTTCTCCCTGCTGAGAACCCAACTGTATTTGGCATTCCTCACTCAGGGTACCTCACTTACCTGGCAATTACTCACTATCTACCTTATCTACTTGGAGGCCCTGCTTAAAGCCTGAAGTCAGTCAAACAAGAGGAAGTGAAGGAAACGAAGTAGAGTTAACATAAAAGATTCTGTGGTGTTCACTCCTGCTTTACAAAGTCTACTAGTCTTAGAAATCTAGTGTTTCCCTGAAAAGCATATTATAAACAGCAATGAGAAGAAACAATACGGCCTTTGCCAGCTAGGCTCACTACCAAGAGAAACTAGATGTAGAGCTTATATAAGAACTCAAAGAGCACAGAAAATGATGTAAAATCCCACAATGGCATCCCCAAATCAACTTCAATCACAGTCCCAGTATATTTAAAGTTCATATTAGCAATAATATATAATATTACAATACCATTAGTAAAATATAATAGAAATTAATCAAGAAAAATCCATAAGCTATGTTCGCTAAGCTGATACCTCCCCACAAAAATGTATAATCCATTTTATTACAAGAATGCATGATCATTACTAATGAATGGGTCTAAACGGAAATCCAACTGCAATTCCTTCTACCTCCATGTTTAGAACAAGTCTGTTAATCTCTCTCTACCATCCTTATTTTCCTGCTCTGCAATTTAGGGTGGTTTAACCTACCTCACAGTGGAGTTGTAAGAATCTCAGGCAAGGGAAAAAGTTTAGAAGAATACACAGAAAAGAGTATACGCTTGATATAGAAAGAATAATCTGATCTAAACTGGTAATTTTCCCCATCCTAGCAAAATAGAATATTTCATTCATTGAAGACTCCAGATTGCAATTTCTTTAAAAAATAAAAATCAAGGTCATCCTCAGAAAGAGCCACTTCCCAAAGCTTTTCTCAAGAGCTACAACTTCAAGTGCAAATTACAATGTTGGTGGCTCCACACTGAGCCCTGTGTTCCAGCCTGTGTTCTTCTGATCTGCCTGGGCTCTGATGATTGCAGTGGCTCTGAACTGAGGTTTACACAGATAATCTACATTTTGCCAACCTAAGGTTTAGGAAGACAGTTCCCAGAGTAGTGAGTACGGACGAGCCCAGGCTTGGAGTTCTACGTGAGACTCCAGATGGCAGAATTTTCAGAGATGAATTCATTAAAACCAGTGCAAAGGCTTTTCTCAGAACAAGGGAGAGGCAGAGGATGAGCAAGACAAGAGTCACACCCAGCCTCCAGCAGGCCTGCAGCCTGGTTCTGGGCAGCATTTGCCGACATGTTAAGTGGCAGTGGCGCTGTGGACTACTAGAGTGGTGAACCATCGTAACAATGAGCTGGACAGTTGGCAGATCAGTGGAACTTTCTGTTTATGACTGGGTGCCACACGACAAGGGAGAAAGACTGTAGGCTTCAGAGCCAGACAGGCTCAACCAATCCTTGTCCCTCAAGTCAGAGTTTGGGCAACAGCTCCCTTGACAACAAAATCAGAATGCCCATCTCGCTGCACTTTTGTGACAGTAATCTATGAAAGCACCTGGCGTAATTTCTGGTAGACAGCACCAGCTACGTAAATAGTGGCTGTTGTCTCTTTTTTGTCTACTTATGTGATATGTCTCTTACAGTTATAGGCATTTAAAAATCCCAAAACCTTAGCAACAAGATCATTATTTTACTTTCTATTATGAAGTTTGTCTAAATGGGGTCTCTGGAGGATACTGGAATGCCTTAAACCAATATACGATGCTGGAGACTCTCAGCATATTGTGTAGATCAGCATGTAATGATAGAACGTGACTCTGCTAAAGAAGCAAAATACAACAATTAAAACCGGCATGAAGCGTACACCCGTATGCAACAAGTAGTGAGTCATGCCTGGGTTTCGAAGCTACCCAAGAGTGAACATTATGTGTCATCAGGATGCAGCTATCTGGGCAATTTGCAAAGGATTATGTTCTGGGAATAGCAATTTGTTCACTATATAAAAAGAGATGATGTTCCAAGCGCCTGACCTTGCATCCATCAAAAACAAGCCCAGCTTTCTTCCAGATATAAAGTGGGTCATGACTCACAAGCTATGGTTTTCATTCTAATTGCAAAAAGATGTCTTGACATGAGCACAAAAATAGGTAAACAGAGAAACTTCTGTAAAACACACAGCCTAAAAGCAGATACTGACACGTTTTCCTACTATTGCACTCATTATAGTAGTCAAATGCTTTCTAAGTCCTAGATTCTATGTGAATCGCATTACCTATGTTAGCTCATTAAACGTGCACAAAAGTCATATGGCGTGTCACCACGCTCACACGACAGATGACAAGACCAAGGCTCAGAGGCGTTGACAACAGCTCAAGTAGAAGCACTAGGGCTCAAACCCACGTGTGGCTGGTTCCAAGGCTGGTGAGGTTTTATGTTTGTCTGTTTTAAATTTTTGCATACTTACTCCTCAATTGAAAACTTTTAGATGAGCCAGTTTAGAGATCTAACATACAACATGAGGACTAACTTTAATCCAATTGTATCGTATCAGGGATTGTTGTTAAGCGAGAAGATTTTAGCTGCTCATCATTGTAAAAAGCAACTATGTGAGATGATGAATATGCTGGGCTGCTTCACTATATGACCATTGTATTATCTATATGTATCCCATAATACTACTTGTAAACCTCAAATACATACAATAAAATTTATTTTTTTAAAAAAACTCTTTCAAAAGCAATCATTCAATACGTATTTTCTGTTTACCTCACAAACTTTTTTTATAGACGAGGAATCGTATGTACTTTAAAGGGGCAGAGTGTCAGTCAACCCCGAGAACATCTCCTTTATATGTTCAAGCTGCTGCAAATGCAATGATTCCTTTGCAAGGCTGCAAATGCGATCAAGACCCACACAGCCCAGTGTGGGGGAAAGAGGCGTGCAGAGATCATCATCACAATGCACTGTGCTCCGTGCTCTCACGGGGCCACTTCAAGGGGACAGGGAGGCTCTAACAGGCCAGTACATGGGTAGAGAGGAGGGGTCCCACCTGGGGATGGTCAGGGAAGGCTTCCCAGAGATGAAAAGTTGGCCAGAGGGTCAAAGGCATTGCAGGAAAAAAGGCATCAGCCACACAGAGGGAAGAAAGGGGGGTAAGCCACAGAATGTTCCAGGAATTTCATTTTCCACTTTGGTTTCCAACTCTTTGAAACCTGATGAGGAGACAGCACTGCTGATTTGCTAATATACCTCCGGTGCGTCACAAGTTTCCTGCCAAGGAGAAGCGGCCACGGAGAAATATCTGCCTCGCCTAAAACTACAGCAAGTCTGATTCTTGTCTGCTTTTTCACACGAAGGCCTGTTGGCTACTGATGACCCTACAAGCAGGAGAAAATGCCCAGAAACTGTGCTCAAAGGTGCTTATCTGGGATCCATGATTTATGAACACAAGCATTACATGCAGGCAGGTCCAAACTGAAGCAGCAAGAGTCCCACAAACAGTGGTTGGGAGCAAAGACCCTAGAATCACAAGGCTGCCTTGAAATTACAGCTCACCCACCGTGCAGACATGTGGGTCTAGCAGGGACCTTCGTCTCCCAGTGCCTCCCCTTCCTAATACTGTGGGATAAGCTTGGCGGACAGAAAGACAATCATTCCACAGCTCCAATGCCCCGGAAACAGTGGTGCTCTGGCATACTGCTCAGACGCTCCGCAAGGGTTTCTCTCAGCCTTTCCAGAGCCATCAATAATCCATGGTCTGTTTATGCTTCTCCTCTAGTCGATGGTGAATTCTTTGAAAGCAAGATCTATTAATTATTTATCTTTCTATTCCCCATACCTAACAGAGTGCTGGCAAACAGCAAGGGATGAATCAAAGCCATGCAGATAGAGGGTGGATGGAAGGACAGAGATGAGTAGAACACCCACAGAGTAGCCAGACACCTGGCAACACCTGGCTGTGGTTAAGCAGGCTGGAGGCACGACCCCCTGCACACCTTCGCTTCTGAGGACAGCCTCATGGGAATCCCCCTGGCAACTCTCACCGGGTGGCCCTGGGAACCTGGAGTGAACTGCCCAGCAAGCTGCACAGTATGTGTTCTGGCAAGGATCACTTTCCTCAAGGATTTGGGCACGTGACTTCGCTAACAAGCTGAAGAGTTCAAATGATAAAGTTTGCTTTTATAAAGTTCTTGGGGAAAAAAAAAAAAAAAACCCAGGCAACCCAGACTTTACGCATAAAATGAACGCTCTCATCTACGTGAGCTCTTGCTTCTGTCCAGCCTTTAGACCCGCCGTCTCCCGTGCTCTCGCCACAGCCTTGGGTGGCGCGCAGGAGGCAGGTGCTCATGATCAGCTGCCTCAGGTCGCGATCGGCGTGCTGCTCCCCTGCGCCGCCTTTCTCCTAAGGTATCTAAGACTAAGTCCCTTCAGCTGCAGAGCAAGATGATCCTGCTTTGCAGGTGGCATCCTTGCTGGAAGGGTGGATTCTGCCCTGTATAAAGTAGGGCCCCGGCAAATACTAGTTCTTCTTACCCCTTCAGTATCCTCCACCTACTTAACCTCATTCTGCCCATGCAAATTTCCATCGTCAAAGAGTCTTCCAGCATGCACGCTGTGTATGGGCCCCCTGTCACTCATGTGGAGGGTGAGTGCACAGCTCATCTCCTGCAGTGTAGATAAGGCCGGGGTAAGGCCTCTGTGACCCTGTGCAGCCCTCACAGGCCCTCACACGGTGGCTGGTGACTGCAGATGCTCAGGGAAGATGTGGATGGAATGATTTCATGTGAAATGCTCTCTTTCAAGAACTCCAGGTGGGAAGTTAGCAGTAGCAAGGCTGTCACTTATCTGGGATTCTCAAGTTCACTCAGCAGTTAGCACTGAGCACCTGCTTTTGTGGGAAGGCATGCAGGGACCTGGCGTGGAGGCCAGGAGGATGCCCAGAACCCTAGCTCCCTGGCCATCCAGAGGTCTCAGGAGCAAGGCACGGCCGCAGGGCTGGAGGCAGAGGCTGTTTATTCCATCTCCTTATACAGGGAAGAGACTGCCCCTTCCAGTGTTGAGTTTGTCCAAGAAAAACAGCAGTCGGGAGAAAGAGAAGCAAGCTCCACCAGAAGGGATGTGCTCAGGAACAGCATCTGGCCCAGGGGGACAGGGAAGCACGGTGCGGTGGGCCGGGAGGCAGCAGCAGTGCTGAGCGGAGCGCAGGGCTCACTCCTGCAGGCAGTGGAAATCGCACTGTGTCGGGAGGGGCCTGTGTCATCCACAGCTGCTTGATAAGAACCCACTCGGGGCAGGGACACCAGTGCGACGGGTCAGGCCATCGGTTCTCAATCAGGCCACTGTGTCAGCAGCGCTTCGGGGAAGTGTTTGTGAGGGGATAGCTGGAGGGTAAAGGGACAGGGCACAACCTGTAGCTGGGCCTGCAGCTACGCTACGGTCTACAAAAGCCACCAGAAGCTGGACGTTCTCGAGGAGCCTTGCACATGTGACCATGTACCCGCTGCCAAAAAGGAGGAAGGTCACTCTTTGTTCTCACAGTTGCCTGTCCTGAGGTCTGGGTGGCAGCCAAAGAGGCAGTGAGAGGATCTGAAGACTGAGCCCAGGGAGCCAGAGGCAGGGCGAGACTGGGGTGACAGCCAGGAAGATCTGGCTCTCTAGGGACGCCACTGGGCGTATCCTCCCCCTCGTCAGCCACCAGGGGAAGACACTGACGTGGGGGCTGTGCTCTCCACTGTGTCACAGGGACTACTGAACTGTCCAGCTGCCTTCCCTCACCTCTGGAGGCAGTGCTGGGCTGGCGGAGAGGGAAGACCTCGCCGAGAATGCATGTTCCCTCCTTAGCAAGGAGCTCGCTCCTGCAGCCTCAGCTGCCAAACAAGTTGCAAGAGAAGCGGTGGTGTGGGCAGAGCAGCCCGTTGGTTCTATCTGTTGAATATGAAAACCCGGATTCACAGAGGAGCAAAAATGCGTATTTCACCCAGCCACGGCTTCATCACGAAGACCTCCCAGTGGAACAGAACAGAGGCAGTGTGGTAGCAGGGTGCGCACATAAACACCACCAACATGAGGCAGGAACAGGCAGAGACTTGACCTCTCTGTCCCTTCAACAAATATTTATGTACTCCGCACCAAGGCTGTGACATTGGGTGAAAGGCATACCATGGCTTGGCAAGTGTGCTATGTTGAGGGTGCTTAAAAGCTGAGGCAGGATGATCCCTGGGTCAGACTCCTACTGGA
Source organism: Piliocolobus tephrosceles (assembly GCF_002776525.5). Taxonomy (NCBI): domain Eukaryota; kingdom Metazoa; phylum Chordata; class Mammalia; order Primates; family Cercopithecidae; genus Piliocolobus; species Piliocolobus tephrosceles. Next base: position 6,768,155 of record NC_045448.1, on the reverse strand, counting down.
GCTGGAATGAGTGTGTCTGTGAAATCGAGTGTGTGCGCATTTAAGAAGACCTGCGCAGAAGGGGACACATGCACAGAGGACTTGAGAGTCGAGTGTGAGACAACGTGAATAGGCGTGCGACTGCTCAGAATGTGTAACAGCAGAGGGTTAAGTTGTAACCGTGTGACGCTTTCTTAATTCAGCCTCTGTTGCGAAGATCTGAATTTTCCAGACAACTGAAGATCATTCCAGCCCATCGTGAAACTGAAAGTTTTATTTGTCTGCTCTTTACCGCTTGTCTAAGAAAGGGCTGGGGAGACTGATAGGGATCCTGCCAATATTGGGGCAGGGTTGAGGACACTACCTGCTGTCGGTCCTAGACAGGCCTCCTGGAAGAAAGCACTCAGGAGGGTTTTGGGGTTAAGAGTCAAATCCACAAAATGGGGAGAGAAAGCAGATCCCAAGGATCCTTCCCAGGTAGAAAGAAGGGGCAGTGTTCTGAGAGGGAGGGAAGGCACTCTCTGACCTTAACTGGGGCAGGGTGTGCAAAGGCTTCCAGAGTGGCCCTTTATCCCTTGGCTCATTTTCTGAGCAAAGCCAATAACAGGAATCAGCATGTTCTCAAGGACCCTTAATAGACACCAAATGTCTAGTGCAGAGACAGCCTACTTCATGGTATAGGCCCACGCTTGTCACCAGGACCTGTGTTTTGAGAAGGGACACCCACCTCCTCAATGTCAGAGCGTGGAAGAGGGTAAGGAGTCCCACTTACATTAGTGTCTATTTCAGAGAATATTGTTGGACTGGCAGGCCATGGACAGGGAAGCGAGGATGGGAGGCTTTCAGGAAGTGGCCATGGAGAGAGGACAGGGGCTGCCATCCTGGTCCCAGAGGTCCCAGTGAGGGAAGGAGGCAGTGAAGGGGCTGGGGGATGGGGTACCAGGACCCACCTGCGAAGACCAGCAAGGGCTGGGGCAGTGGGGCCACAACTCTCCTCTGAGGCCAGTACAGGCATCGGACGCAGCAGTCACAGGGCCCTTCCCCTCTCCTGCCCTCTGACACTGAGGCGGCGGGTGTCCCTTCCCAAAACACAGGTCCTGGTGGCACGCGTGTCAGTGTCCTGGGAGCATTTTGCAGCACAGGCTGCGATCTTCTGGCTTGCCACTTATCCTGTGTCGTCAGGTTACAGAGTGTCATTTCCTGTTAATCGTGTAGAGAATTGCTCATCCTCCACATTTTAGTTTTTCATACTCTTGATTAGGAAAAACAAACATCAAGTTAGAAAAAGTTATAACTACAGCATCCCTGGGCTCTGAGTGAAGTCCTCTGCCAAGATTAATGTGCAGGATCTCTGACAACCCCAGATCCTCATCAAGCTGTTCTGCTTCATGGAGGTTCTGGGCTAAGAGAGATCTGGGTAACAGGGATTGTTGGGATCTGGGCTTTAGACTGCGATGGAACATAGCTGTCATGATTTCAGGGGCAACACTAGGAAAAAATGCTTTCCATGAAAGGAAAGATGCCACCGAGAAAACCACTTTGTATGTGTGTATAAATCAGGGTTTGTGAAATTCTCTAACAGCACTTCAGTTCATCAATACTACAAGTTTAAAAAAAAAAAAAAAAAAAAGGAGTGGCAGCTATGCAAGGAGCAGGTGCACCTGAGTCAGGCTTTCCAGCAAGCACCTCACCCCAGGACAGGCCCCTTCATGTCTCCGAGCTGCAGCGTCCTCCCATGAGATGGAGAAACCTGCCTATTTCACAGGTTTGTATGAGAAGTGAGATGAGGCAATAAGCTACTGTTTTAGAAGGACTCTAAGAATCATGGATAAAAATGAAGAAGACTCTGGTTGTAGCCTGTGAGTTGTCAGCAGGGAATCTGAGGGGTACAGTTGCTGGTCTTAAGACAAAGGAGGTTGGGAAGCCGTTCTATGTTCTGGGAACATGGAACAGACTTGCAGAGGCAGCTCTTTACTTTGCAGGCATCTGGCAACTGGAAGCTGAAGCTCTTTGCAACAGCCCTGGAACTCATCCTTTGCACCCTAAAGTCACCCCACCCTCCAAGTCACCCTTCTCCCCATCTGAAAAACCTAGACTAAAAGGATGGCCTCCGCTTAGGAGAGGCCACTCTGCTGGCTGGATTCATGCATCTCTGAACCTCTCAGACCCCAGAAGAGAGGCCTGGGAAGGCCACCCACAGTCCTCGGAACCCCTAGGAGCCAGCCTGCAGAGCAGACATGACCAGTCAGCCTCCTGGTGCCTAAACTCCACACTGAAAAAGCAAGCCTGGTTTCGACCATTCTACATATACTAGGCTTTCGTGTAGACTTTCATTTGACTGTTCATTTGAACAGAGGGCCCTTGAGCCGAAGGACAGTTTGAAAACTATTTCCCAGCATTCACTCTTGCCAGGGCAGGCCAATACCACAGTGTAAGATATTTAGTTTCTTCTTAATCTGATGACCCTATGATTTCTCAGATACATCTCATAGAAAACACAGAGATAAAACCACAGCAACAGCAGCTGCAATTGTAAAAGTAAGACTAGAAAGAGAACCACCTCACTCTTACCTGCCTTAAGCCACTTAAAACTCAAGTATGTAAGGTCTGAGCATCAACATTTTTTTGGAGGGCCACTATGTGCCAACATTTATGAAAAAGCAGAACACAAGAAATCCCCTTCTCTTAAAAAGCTCCTTTAGTGGAAGTTATAGATCAGTGAACACAACCACCACACGGTATGTGAAATGCTATGGTAAGTTTAAGCCCCGATGTTTGAAGAGCTGAGAAACATCGAAGCCCTGTAGTTTAGGATGGCTCAGTGTGGAAAACTGAAAACACATACATATACACATATATATTTGTACATATATATAGTATATATTTGTACATATATATGTGCGTGTGTATATGTATATTTAATATCCTTATTCTGTAAGCTTTATTCTATTTTTAATTTTTTTATTTTTTTTAAACATTTTGTGTTAAAAACTAAGACACAAACACATTAGCCTAGACCTACACAGGGTCAGGATCATCCTTGTCACTGGCTTCCACCTCCACATCTTCTCCCACTAGAAGTTCTTTAGGGGCAGTAACACCATGGAGCTGTCATCTCATATGATACTAACAACAATGCCTTCTTCTGAATGCCTCCTAAAGGAGCTGTCTCAGGCTCTTTTATACCTCACTTATTTTTTCATAAGTAGTAGTACACTCTAAAATAATGATAAAAAAGTACAGAATAGTAAATACAAGGCAGAACGAATTTTTCAGCTCCACTGTAATAGTATGGGACCACCATTATATATGTGGTCTATCATTAAGCAAAACACGGTGATGTGGTGCGTTACCGTACGTCTCTGCTGAGCTTTAGACTAGTAGAAACCTCAGCAGAGTCCTCTCAATCTGGACCCATCATGCCCCAACACCCCCTTTCCTTCGCTGGTCCCACTATGGTGGCTCTATCCGTTCATGCTCTCTCAAGGAGATAGTTCAAATGCCCCTGAAGCCTTCCTGGGTACTTCTGGCAGAATTCACTGTTCTCTCTGTGCTGTAACCCACTATCCACACTGCAAATATAGCCCTTAAAGCCCCAAATGATTGCAGCCCACACCTGCATCTCCCGCTGTGCAAGGGATCAGAGGGGGCAGGGATTATGTCTTACCTACATATCCAGGGCACCTGGCACAAGCCAGGTGTTCGAAAATGGATGAAAAATTAAATAAATATCCACTATGTACACGAAAAAGCACCCACTATGTGCGGTACACATAATGCAAAGCTAACAGGGACACAAAGATGTGCAAAGGAAGACCATCCCCCAAATCAGCTTAATTTCTAGGTGTGGAAATGCCACTTATTTTCCAATAAGTTACCTAATAAAAAGCTTAAGGTTTACATGTAGCTTTTCTGCCGTATATCAGGTGAATGACCTTGCAAATACATAGGAAAAAAAGGAAATAATATGGTATTATTTATCACCAGGCATGCTACTGTTCAATCCTTTACACACAGTATCGCATTTAATTTATTCATGAGGTTGATCATATTTTCGAGATGAATAAACCAAGGCTTAGAGAAGTTAGGAAGCTTGCTGCAAATCACACAGTTAGCAGGTAGCAGAGGCAGAACAGAGATCTGAACCTATATTCCGTTGCAATGTTCAACCACACAACTCAACCAACCATCTGGTCCCAACTTTTTATTTAAACAACTAAGAGTCGCTTTTATTATAGTTATGCATTGCGTGGGAAAGATTCTGTCTACTAAATGTTACATTTTATTGGTCTGTTTGTTTTTGAGACAGGGTCTTGCTCTGCTGCCCAGGCTGGAGTGCAGGGGTGTAATCATGGCTCACTGCGGCCTCGACTACCTGGGTTTGAGCAATCTTCCTGCCTCAGCGTCCTGAGTAGCTGGGGCCACAGGTGTCTGCCACCATGCCCCGCTAATTTTTTTATATTTTGTAGAGACAAGGTCTCACTATGTTGCTCTCAGGCTCCTGAGCTCCTCAACCTCCCAAAGTGCTGGGATTACAGGCATGAACCACTGTGCCTGGGCAAAAAGTTACATTTTTATCTTTTTATTTATTTTTATTTTATTTATTTATTTATTATGAGATGGAGTTTCACTTTTGTTGCCCAGGCTGGAGTGCAATGGTGTGACCTTGTCTCTTCAACCTCCACCTCCTGGGTTCAAGTGAGTCTCCTGTCTCAGCCTCCCAGGTAGCTAGGATTACAGGCACGTGCCACCACGCCTGGCTAATTTTTGCATTTTTAGTAGAGACGGGGTTTCAACATGTTGGCCAGGCTGTTCTCGAACTCCTGACCTCAGATGATTCACCTGCCTCGGCCTCCCAAAGTGCTGGGATTACAGGCGTGAGCCACTGTGCCCGGCCAAAAGTTACATTTTTAAGTAACAACTTTCCATGGTTATATATCAAAATCCTGTCATCTGGGTTCTAATAGCAAAATTCCTAATCATCAATAAATAGCTGGTATGAGAACAGATTTAAATCTAGCTCAAAGCAAAAAATATATATAATTTATATACATATTTTATATATATGTAATATATAAAAAATATATGTGTGTATATATATGTTTTATTTGGCTTATTCAACCTTGTCATGGTTAAAAAATAACTTTCACTAGACTATTATTTTAAGAACCAACAGAAATGTAGACATTTCTACCTTCCCAGATAACTAGGGACCTGTGTCTTGGGATGGGACCACAGCACCACCCTTTTTCAGCTTCCGTGTTCCCACCTTTGGGATGAGAGTATCATCTCTAGTTCTAGCAGCTGTCTGAATGGAAACAACTCTGCCAGCAACATCACCACATTCACATTCTCAGTGTAACTGTCAAAAGGCACAAGTATAAGTCAGCCCTAAACGGCTCTAACACGTCCCATTTTAAGTTAAAACATCATCTACATTTTAGCTTTCAGCCCATAAGGAACGTCCCAGGTCACTCTACACACAGGTTGCATCTCTGACTGACACAACGAACATGGGATTGACCCTCATGGTAGGATGATAGCAGCCTGATTTCAAAATACGTGTCCACAATCCTTTCTCTCTGGCCAGTGCTCCAGCACGGAATTCGTTGGTGATACTTACATGTCACTATTTTGCACACAAATGTTCAGGTTTACATTTGGCCTTCAAAAGTTAGATTTCACACTAATCCAAATGGAACGATTTAAGATATCTGGTAGCTCATCACCCCCAAGCTCCCAAGGCCTAGCACAGCACCTGGAACGTGTGAACAGGCCCCACGCACAGGCTCTTGTGACCTCCAGAGAATCACAATGAAGCCACCAGGTACCCTGCAAGCAAGGAAAGCCCTGGAGAACCTGCTTCAGGGGAGTGCTGTATTAGCAACTGCTAGGGAAGTCCCTTTCGTGCTGCAATACATTTAAGGAACACAGGGAAGCGGACAGTACGTCTTTGACTGCAGATGTCGCGGTACATTCACCCTGCTCTTGGGCACCCAGGATGCTGTGGTGGTGGAGGATGTGGGCAGGGATGTGGCGTCCGTCATTAGCAAACCCACTGAACCACACAAATCATTTCTGAGTGCATCTCTGGAGATAAATGTTCTTCAGCAGACAGTTAGGGAGAGCTGCCCAAACTCTGTTTTTACTCCTGCAGTTCTAACCCCAAACTTAGAAGCAAAATGAGGAAGAACTAGGGCTGCTGACTGCCTACCGCACGACTTCACACGTTCTTCCATGTGAACTTCGAGGTAAACTATTTTTATCTCCATTCTACAGATGGGGTAAATGAGGCCTGCTCAGGGCAGAAATAGAGCTGGCATTTCAGCTCCAGGACACCTGACTCCAAATGCCACGCTTTTCCCTCCAGCCCTGGACTCCTTGAGATAAAGCTACTTCAGAACTTCACTGTAATTTTGTAGTAACTGTTTTTTTTTTTTTTTTAAGAGTGCCTCTTTTTAGTCTTACTTTTCTTCCTTCCCATGTCTGCACCCCCCAGAAAAGGACACTTGCAACTCCTCTGGCCACAGACTCGGGGCTCCTCCCCATGCCCTGCCCCCAGCTTGAGGCAACCTGCAGCCCACACAGAGGCAAAGGCACCACCGAAAAGATCAGGGCACCCCGACACCTCCCCCCTTCTCAATCTTCAACACACAGGTGCTTCCTTCTCTTCACGCTACAGCGAGCTACGGGCAGAGGTGGAACTATTTTCAACATTTTACATTTTGGTAAATAGTTGTGAAAAAAAATCACAGCAGCGTCACTGTGTTTTGGTGTCCCCAGCAGCCTCTTTCGGAGAACACAGTGCCAGCTTCTCCTTCACATCCACTGGCTTCAGTTAGGCTTTTGGTCTCAGTTCGAGTGGCTTACTTGTTTTTACTACAATTCTCTAGAAATAGAAAACTAAAACAACAATAACAAAAATGAAGGCCTCAGCCAAAAGGCCAGGGAGAAGAAACTATTTCAGGGGTAGGAACACAAGCCATGGCCTCTGACAGCAGGCAGGCGACTGCAGAGGCCGCAAACGCGCCCCCCCACCTCACCCAACAGGCAGTTTTGGCAGAGGGGGAGCCATTCCATCAGCTGGGAAGATGTCCTTTCAGGCAAGAGGAGGTGATTTCGTGTAAAGCTGATTATTGAATTCATCTTGATGGGTTCTACCGTCCTAACCCATCTAGAAATGACAACAAGCCCCACTCACGGTGTTAACAGGATGGAGATCAATCTCCCTTCTATCCTTCTCCATCTCAGAAACATGTCAAAAGCAACTTCCTTTCCTCCAGGTTGGAGCTATCTTCCCGGAGCTTTAATGAGGCACATTTCTTGGATGGCAACTACAGTACTGAGATCAATACACTTCATTTCAATCCATGAGCTTTTACTGGTCAGCTCTTCTGGGTCCTGCACTAAACTAGGTGCTAGGTGGATAGAGAATGGGCCAGAAATTCCTCTACCCTTAAGAAAGGCTGAATCTAGCAAAAACAAGAAACAGAAGACATAGACATAAATGTCTGTGAAGCTCCCTCTCCTTATCTATAAAACAAAGATAAAAATATTTGCTGTGCCTACATACCAAGGACATCAGGAGGTCTGAAATAAAGTCTGAAATGAAATAAAGTCTGAAAGCTATGCAAGAAAGATGAACGAGTCAGTGACTGTTCGAGTGACAGATTATAATCCAGGCATTTGAAAAACCCACAGAAAAGCCGTCTACACTATCCACATACAACAGCAGTTAAATTCAGAAGCAACTTCTTTTTTTGAAGACAGTTTTTCATTTTTCTTTGCCATACTTTTTAAAATGATAAACATTGTGTTTTATTTTTCAGCTTTATTCAGTTATAATTGATAAAGACTGCCATTTTATACTAAAAGTGAACAATGTGAAGTTTTGATATGCATTTTTTTGTATACTACACTGTAAAACCATCAAGCTAATTAAATATCCATCATCTCTCATAGTTACCAATTTGTGTGTGTGTAGTGAGAATACTTAAGATTTAGTCTCACAGAAGATTTCAAGTATGCAAAACAGCATGATTAACTATAATTATCATGCTGTAAATTAGGTCTCTAGAATTTATTCAACCCATATAACTGCAACTTCACACCCTTTGACCTACATGTCTCCATTCCCTGCAGACCCCGGGCAACTACACTCCTACTTCCGGCTTCTATGCCTCATTTTCTTTTTTCATTCCTCAAATGGACAGAAAAAACATGCAAAATTCAATGAGATTAACTATGAGTAAACCTCACACACTCATTTATCTTTTCCAATAGATAAAATCTGGGGTTTGAGTTTGACCCAAACCCCAAATTCTTGACTTAGAAGTCCCCATATTCATTAAGCCCCGAAGGATCATCTGGCCCCAAAAGAATGTTGGCTACATCATAATAAATATTAAATGTGATTTTAAAATATCTATATTCTAGTTTAGCACTAAGCCAGGGAAAGATGACACTGAGGACGGAATATTCTAACTACACACAATCACTAGGTTAGCACTGCCGTAACTTCAGACAGGTGAGTATCGAAATACATTTGATATAAGATGTGGAAGCTTTTGCTGCGTAGCAAGGAGAATATGCCCTATGATAAGTTTTGTGAATTGTTATCAGGAGCTTCTAAAATTCTGTTTAACCGATTGCTTTTGCACCACAAGCAACTGTGATGGAAATCTTCCACTCTGGGAGCCTGCCTGACTAGCAGAATAATTCTTCCAAGAACGGTGTGAAGGCCTCAACAAGAAGCCTCCACTGTCAGGCAAAATTGAGTCCAAAGGTTTGCCTAGTGTCTCTGCAAACGAAAGCAAAAAGCTCATCCTAAAATCAATGCAACATATATTTTATCCAAAAAGACCAACCAGAGTACAGAAGATGCATTGGCACTGGGCTATGGTTGTCATCTGCTCCACTGGGTACTCCCCAAGACAGAGCTTGCAAGACACCAGCGGGTCGAGGGCCAGGTCCCAGGTGGGCCGGTACCTTGCTGTGGTCATCGCAGAACAGTCTGAAACGAGAGAAGCATGGAAGGTCAGACCTCCCCACCCCTGGCATCCACCTGCTCCGTGGCAGGGGTCACATCTCCTGGCTGTAGCTGGGATCCAGGCCAGTGGCCAACTGACTGCTGGTGGGGCCTAGAGCATTTGGATGCTCCGAGAATTTTTTTTTTTTTTTTTTTTTTTGAGATGGAATCTCACTCTGTTGCCCAGGTGGGAGTACAGTGGTGAGATCTCAGCTCACTGCAACCTCTGCCTCCTGGGTTCAAGCGATTCTCTTGCCTCAGCCTCCCAAGTAGCTGGATGGCAAGTGCCACCACGCCAGGCTAATTTTTTTTTTGTTTTTTTTAATAGAGATGGGTTTTCACCATGTTAGCCAGGATGGTCTCGATCTCCTGACCTCCTGATCCGCCCGTGTCGGCCTGCCAAGCTCTGAGACATTTTAACCAGCGGTGTCTGCCTTAGGTCTGTGAGTGGCTCCCTTTACCATTCTGATAGTAACTTTCATGTCTGCCCTCAAAATGGCAAAGAACTCACCCACGCACCCATCCTTCTCTCCCTCCCACTGATGTGCATTTTATTAAGACACCTGCCAACCAGGCTGCTAACCCAGGAGGGCAAAACCTCAGCCATCTTGGAAAAGAAGCTTTTGCTAAAATACGTATCGCTTGGATTTAACTGTTCTCCAGTGTTAAAGACATTGTGAATACGAGGACAAACCCGGGTGTAAGGGTCAGAGCAGAAGGGCTTGGTTGGGGTTGTGAGGTCTGAGTTTTCAGGGCAGCTGGAAAGGAGGTAGACATCCAACAGAAGGAAGAAATGTTGTAGCATCTTTCACCAGAAGACAGGGCACAAGGGCCACCTGGAGGGGCAGAATCAATGCTGTGCTTTGTGATCAGAGAGAACTCCATTTCCGAACTCCCTCTGCCCACAAGCAGCACGGCTGGCTAACCACTCTCAGCCTCGGCTGGCTCATCCACACGATGGGGCCGAGAATCCCCTCTCACAGAGGTGTTCTGAGGATGATGCAAGATCATATAAAGGGTCAGCTGCACACAGCAAGCGCTCAGGAAAATCCCTTCCTCCCTGTGATGGTTAATACTGAGTGCCAACCTGATTGGACTGAAGGATGCAAAGTCTTGTTCCCAGTGTGTCTGCGAGGGTGTCGCCAGAGGAGATGAACATTTGAGTCCGCGGACTGGGAGAGGCAGACCCACCTCAGCCAGGGTGGCCACCAGCGAATCAGCTGCCAGAGCAGCCAGAATAAAAAGCAGGCAGGAAAACGTGGAAAGACTCGACTGGCTGAATCTTCCGGCCTCTGTCGTTCTCCTGTGCCGGGCTTTCCGCCCTCCAACATCGGACTCCAAGTTCTTCAGCTCTGGGACTCCTGGACCTTCGACCACAGACCGAAGGCTGCACTGTCAGTTCCCTACTTTTGAGGTTTTGGGACTTGGACTGGCTTCCTTGCTCCTCAGCTTGCGGACGGCCTATTGGGGGGCCTTACCTTGTGATCGTGTGAGTCAACACTGCCTAATAAACTCCCCTTTATATAAACATCTATCTTATTAGTTCTGCCCGTCTAGAGGACCCCAACAAATCCACTCCCCTCCCCTGTGATGTCTCCTTCAGCCACTGCTTACAGTCAGAGGATGTGAAGATGCTGCTGCACGCCGCAGGGAGGTGTGGGACTTACTGTCGTTTGAGGAGCTTATTCCCAGGGTCAAGGAGCGGTCCTAACTTAAAAAAAAAATGTATCATCCCTTTCTCAAGTTTTGTGACTCACACCTCACTGGGTGTCACTGAGCGAATATTTCATTAGGAAAACCCACCTGGTGAATTCTACATGGAAGGAGAAGGGAGAATTCACCCATCTGGTGAATTCTACATGGAGGGAGAATTCTACCAGGAGGAGAAGACACGTCTGGCCCAGAAGGAAGCGCCTGCAGGACCCTGAAAGCTCACCCAGCAGACGGGACCCCGTGAGACAGGAGGAAGGACATGAGAGGCGGAAATGAGCCAGATCCGGGGAGGACACCCTGACTATCAGAGCTCAGGCAACTGAGGGGGTGACTAAAGGCCACTCGGGGTCTGCACTGGGAATCTGCGCAGGCCTTCGGCGTCTGGGGCGGGAGTGGGCCGCAGTCGGAGGGGCCTCTTCCAAGGGCAGTTGATGCCTGCGAGTCACTCAGTCTAAAACACGTGTGTCTCCCTCGTTACAAAAGGACTCTTTGGCACAAATTCCTCTGGACGGGCGAGCACTTCCAAGATAGTTTAAACAGGCATCATGATTTGACCTCAAGCTGGTGGGTCCTGAGGAGTGAGATAACTGGAAGCGTCACGCAGCTCTCTGCGGCTGCAGCGGGTACAGACATCAAGGCGTCCTCCCCAAGGTCATTTCCATTTGGATCATTTCTCTACACCTTGAATTTTATGACTGTGCTTATGCTTATGATTGCCATCGTTTTAAAACGCTCATGGGGTTTTTCTGGGTCCTAAGCTGACAGGCCATGACATTTTTCTTTTTATTTCTCTGTATCTTTTTTTCTGTTTTAATACTTAATAATTTTTTTAAGTCACATCTCTTAAAGTTCACTGGACAATGTGATAATTATATTTTAAAATGTCAGCTGGCCCTAAATGGGACCACAAACCTTAACCCCAGGCACTGAGGCTTGGGGCAGGTGGCAGGAATCCGTCAGGGCTGGAAAAGTTTCAAGGGGGCAGTGGCTGGCAATTAGCTCCTCTGGCCTGAAGATTTGGGGAGAGCTTGTTTTTGACAATGTTGAAAAAGCACAGGGTACAAGTTCTGTCAGGCTGTTGGGGAGCTTGTAGGATACAGGGTTCATGCTTTGCAATCAAGCAGACCTGGCTTCAAATTCCTTTTTTTTTTTTTTTTTTTGGCCACTTGGTTATTTGACATTGAAGAAATTACATAACTTAAATTTAACTTCTATGAACTTAATTTTTGTTTTTGTTTTGTTTTGTTTTTTTCCCTCTGTAAAGCCTATAGAACCATCACCACCCATGTAGGCTTTGGAAGAATGAGTGAGAAGTAATATATTTACAAGTTCCTGGGAGATACTAGGAGCCTGGTAAGTGGAAGTCATTACAACATGTCAGGTTAACAAGCTTAGACTTTTACCTACATAGACAAAATGGATAAAACAAGTTGTTGGGCAGAGATATCATATGGTAAAATTAGTCATTTAGGAAGTTCAATCCAATGGAGAAAATGTTTAGAAGAATCAAACCTCAAAACCTCCTAAAGCCGCCTCCCTTATTGTCAGCCATGTAGTATGCTCCCAGCCTGGACATCACCGAGAGTGCATTCCCCAAGGGCAGAGCTTAATCGCTCCACAGAGGGCTCTTGAATTCCCGTCTCCACCCTGTGTGAACTGTTCCCTGTCCCACAAGCCAGTTACAGCCTCTGTCCTGGACCTCTGCCCTGCCCCATCGTGCTTGGTCCCAAGACAATTCTCTTTCCTTCCAGCTTCAGATCTGGGCTCCTTTTCCTGTTTACAGCCTCTCTGTTGTGACCCCTCCGGCATGGCATACAGAGTTCCATCTGTCTGATTTCCTTTCTGCCTGGACCATGATTTCTATTTGGCCCCCAGTGGCTTCCCCTGCCCTGGGCACAGGTCAGCCCGTGGCCCTCACCTCCCACTTCCCCCGCCAGCCCCGTGAGCTGGATTTGAAGCAGGTCACATCACCATTTCCAGGAATCACATCACTATTCTTTCCCCAACAGAATACACAGTCTCTCAGTTGTGCTCAAAATCGTGATTCAAATGGTGACAACAACAGGATATATTTCACAGAAAAAAAAAAAAAGGTCTATATTGTCTAAACCCATCATGGACCTTCCCTACACACAGGATGGCCTTAATATGATTTTGCAAACAGTGAACAGCTGCGAACTTGCAATTAGATTGTGCTAAGAGAATCACAATACACAATAAAAGAAAGCAGAGTCTTTGTTTTCCTAATGTGAATGTCAAGTCATATGAAATGGCAAACTGTTTTAGGAACATCTGGTCAATTATAAGTATTATTCAATGTAAGCAATTCAAATCTGTATAAGACAATTTACTTATTAAGCATAACTGAGGCTGTGCAAAGGATTATGCCTTGTGATGAAAGAGGTGTGGACACAAGGATGAGAGACAGCTGGAAGAGAAAATAGTCCATTGTGAAGAGATTCGGCAGATTCATGTAAGGTCCAAGGTGGTTCTTTGGCCAAAACTATCCCATCTCTGAGCCCCAGGGCTATGGACCTCTGTAGGCCCCTATTCTTCCCACCTTTACTCCTTCAAAGCAAAACTGGGAAAGGTAAGCAGCTGCCAGCCAGTCGTCATCCACCTCTTACTTTCATGCCTTCCTCTGGCAAGTCCCCGCTCTCCTCCAGTTGCCTGGGACACTCTCATGTTTCCTCCACAGCCTAACTCCCTTTTCCTTCCTTACCCCTTCTCCACATCCTGCAAACCCTCCACATCCTGCAAACCCTCCACATCCTGCAAACCCTTCCTGGTGCTGGGTGACATCCCCTCTGATTTTTCACGTCTCTCAGCCGTCTCCCCTTTCTCTGGGTCTCTGCTGTGTGTGGTCCACGAGGCTTCTTGAGCAGTGCTCTCTGAACAGCAGCATCCGCGTCACCTGAGAACTTGCTGGAATGTAACTGGTTGGGCTCCAACCCAGACTCATTAAAACAGAAACTCTGGGGAGGTGGGTGGGGCGGCACAGTGATCTGTTTCCGTGAGCCTGGCGGGGACTGTGATGCACAATGAAGCCCCAGAACCACTGGTCTGTATCATTCCACTCAACAGCATTTCCACCCAAGTCCGTCTGACTCAAGGCCGTGTGGGCTGAAGCCCCCCGAGTGCACCGTTCTTCAACAATACCAACACTCAGCTGTCATGTCCACAAGGCCCTGGGCCAGACTCTCAAAGTAACTCTCATTTCTTCTGGGTAAGTGTGGCTTTGGAAGTCTACCAGCTCACCAGTCTGTCTGGGTAAGTGTGGCTTTCAAAGTCTGACAGATGTGGGAATTTATCTCCTCAACTTGATGATACATTATTCAAGGGTAGGAACTACGTTCTAGCCTTCTGGACAGTGATCACTGCAGATATTCCATAATTATAACAACAATTACACACACACACACACACACACACACATATATGTATGTATGTATGAGAGAGAGAGACTGTTAAATGTGCATCAGACATTGTGCTCATCATTTGCATACACTACTTCATTTCTCTGCACAATGACTTTGAGACTTTGATAGCTTGCTATTATTCAAACTTTACCAATGAATAAACCAAGGTTTGGAGAGGATTAGGGTAACCTGCACAAACATAAAGGGCTATTCACAGTCTGTGTGGCCCTAAGACACAGCCATTTACTGTGCTACTCCTCCTCTGTATATCCTCATCAGCTGAATGAGATGGAGCCTTTTGGATTTGTAGAGATATAAGACAAACCAACTTTGGTTTTGCTTCTGAGCTTCCTGGGCTTAACTTGAGCATGTACAGATTGGCAGTGGCTGGGAAAAGCTACATCTTCATAATTTGGAGCTGTCATCAGCAGCAGAAATTGGAGAACGGTGGCTGAGTAGAAAGCTGGCTGTAAAAGAGCTGGCTTATTCAAGTGTATGGTTCCATGATGCTTTAGAAAAGTACTTGGATGTCGTCTCCTCCCAAGCAGATGGTGCCCACTCAATGATAAAAACTTAGCTATTTCCAGCAATCACACTCCTAGGTCCCCAGCTAATGTGAAAACTTACGTTCACATGAAAACGTGCACACGCATGCTTAGAGCCGCTCAGCTGTAACTGCCAAAACTCAGAAACAACCGAGCTGTCTTTCAGCAGGTGAATGGGTAAACTATGGTATATCCAGGCAGTGGAATATTATTCGGCACTGAAAACATAAGCCATCAAGCCAAGAAAAGACACGGAAGAAATTTAAAGGCACATTACTACATGCAAGAAGCCAATCTGAAAAGGCTACACACAAATGATTCCAACTCTAGGACATGCTGGAAAAGACAAAACTATAAGGACAATCAAAAGATCAGGGGTTACCAGGGATCATGGAGAGGGAGAGATGATCGGGCAGAGCACAGTGAGTGAAACCTAGCGTAAACTATGGACTAAATTTTATCCCCTGGCAAATTTGTATGTGGAAGCCCTAACCCCCACTGGGACTGTATCTGGAGATTTAGCCCATCTAGAAGTCTATATATCTATATCTATGTGTGTGTATCTGTGTGTGTTTGTGTGTGTGTGTGTGTGTAGCAATCTCTACATATATAGTAGTATATATAACATATGTTATACATTATATAACATATATAACATACATCATGTTATATAATATATCATGTTATATTATATATCATGTTATATTATATATGATATACCATATATGATATACGATGTATGTTATATATTTATATTATATATGTTACATTTTATATATATACACACTGCTATATATAAAAAAATTATATATATGGTCTTTAGGAAGGGATTAAGGTTAAATTAAGGTTAAATGAGATCATAAGGGTGGGACCATAATACAGTAGGACTGGAGTTACACAAAGAGGACAAGAGAGCTCCTATGCGCTTTCTTGGCCATGTGAGAACACAGGAAGAAGGCAGCCTCCGTAAGCCAGGGGGATGTCCTCACCAGAACTCAAGCACGCTGGCACCCTCCGCTCAGACTTCCAGCCTCCAGAATTGCAAGAAAATAAATTTCTGTTGTTTCAGCCCCGCAGTCAATGGTATTCTGTTACAGCATCCCCAACTGACTACCATAGGAAATTATGAACCCTGGGAGAGAATGCTGATCAATGTATATTCATTCATTGTGACAAATGTGCCACTGCGGTATGGGATGTTAATAGCTAATTGTGTGTAGGTGGGGATGGGTGTATGGAAACTCTGTATTATCCATTCAATTTGGTTTGAACCTAAAACTGTTGTAAAAAAAAATAAGGTCTTTTTTTCTTTTTTTTTTTAAGAAAAGGGTACCTACTCTATGATTCTAATTATATGACATTCCAGAAAAGGCAAAACCCTAGTCAGCAAACAGATCAGTGGTTACTGGTGGCTTGGGGAGGGCTGGGAGAGCAGAGGAGGCTTGAGTGGCTGAGTACAGGGCATCTTCAGGGCAATAAAACTATTCTGTATGATGCTGTAATAATGGATATGTTGACATTCTGCACTTATCAAAACCCATAAAACAGAACTTTACACAGTGTATCCTTACTGCATGCAATTTAAAAAACAATCATTGAGGAGGTCAGGGGCATGGCAGGATAGTATCCAGACTGTGACGAAGTTTCCACCTCTATTAAAAGCGGGTGGGGGAAAGGTGCTGACCAGAATGATTTCAGCAATGGGCCGAACCCGTAATAATAATGGCCAAGTTCATAAGCACTGCTCTCCAGATGACGAAGCTGCCTGCTGCAGGGCATGGGTTAACAATTCTGAAGCCACTATCCCTTTACACTGGAATGGAACAAATAAGTAAAGGGATGGTAGTTGGTGGGATCCAGGTTTCTCACTGTTGGAGTGGAAGGTCTCAGATAAGCAAGGGTGGTCACGGAATAGAGTTGGCCTCATCAGTAGAAACTCATGTTTAGCTTAATATAGATTCAGGTGGCTACATAAAGAAATATATAGAGATTTTTGTGCACACACCGGTTAGTGTATATACATATGTTTCCTTGTTCTAGCAGGGCACAGAAGGAATGACATCCCAGTTTGCAACAAGCACATCTAGTGCCCCGATCTTGATTCTAACACAATGTTCCAGTTACCGAAACTAGGGTTCACTGGACAAACAGCTGATTTTAGGACTGGGGAAGGACATTCAAGTTGAGCTGAAGGATGTCCAAACAGTATAGTAGACAACTGAAAAAGCTTCCAGTGGTTGTAGCTGAAAAAAAACAGAGCAACAGAGTAGCATAAATTATCGCCCAGAATAGAAAATATATACCCACGAGCCCATACTCACGTAAATAAATGAGGGAAAAGACACATCTCTCAGGCAGAAAAACTCCACATTATTTTCGTAGATGCTACACACTCAAGGAGGTGGAGCCTAACTCCTCATTCTGAAGTGCGCCGTAGAGAATGTCTTCCTTCCAAAGAGTGTAGTTTAGAAAAGCGTGGAAAAAGGAGTTCACCCGTGTGAAGAGGACAAATGCTGCCTCTGTGAGGTGACCCCGACAGCATCAGGGGTGACTGCACATGGATGGTGTTGACGGTGACCACACCCCTCACCCTCCCAGGACGTGATGAGAATAAGGTTTCATCTCTGGGGTCTTTCTCTCAAAACCAATAAACCCTGTCTTCTTATGAGAAGAGCATCCAATAAATCCCAATTCAAGAATATGCTACAAAATTCCTAACCAAAAACTGTCAAAGTCTTCGATGGAAGCCTGAGAAACTGTCCCAGTGGAGAGGAATCTAAGGAGATAAGACCCCTAAATGCAATGAGAGAACCTGGAACAGAAAAAGGACACTGGGTAAAAACTCAAGAACCTGGAACGAAGAGGGTACTTGAGTTGATAAGCACGTAAGAGTATTGGTTTAACATTGTGACAAATGTACTGAACTAATGCGAGATGTTAACAGGAGAAGCTGGGCATGAGGTTTATGGGAACACTCTGTACTACCTGCGTCATTTTCTAAATCTAAATCCGAAACGGTCTAACTAAATCTGAATCTAAAACTAAACCCGTAAATCTAAATCTAAACTGCCCTAAAATAAAAGTTTATTTTTAAACGAAACACTTTGACAGTAAAACTCTGAGAAACACTAAATTAAATACAGTTAAACAGATGAGTTTGCTTATTTTTCAGCATTTTAAACTTCTTATGGTTTTTGGTATGCTAATGAAGACCGTCACAGTCCAAGAAAGGTACATAGAAGGGCCCAAGGAGCCCATAAAACACTTTCTCAAGCACTACTGCATAGCATTAAAGCTTTGTAAGAAATACAAAAAAAGAAAGAAAGCTGCTCTTAGTCATTTCAATGTAACAAGTTTCCCTAAATTAAGAGTTTGCAGGAGTACAGAGAAGAACAGACACAATCAAAAAGGAAGAACCCAGGGACCAGAGGAAGAGGAAGGGCGCCCACCTTCTGAGCACATGGCCAGATGGAGATAGGTTCACTGGAGAAACGGCCACAGACTGGCACCAAGGGGAGGTCGTGGGTGCTTTCTGCTTTCTACCTTTACCTATACCTGCAAGTGACGGTGAAGGGCCGGCCACTGGGAGCACCTCAACTGCAGAGGACAGCATCCATAACTGGACACTAAAACACACAGGGTAGGTGAGCAGAAAGTCTACTTACATGGAACTGCTTCCTTTCGTCGACCAGGCGACCTCCACGCAGAGCCCTGTGCTTCTCCCTCCACCCATCGAAGTGTTCTTAAGTCTGCACGTCCCACAGCAGGGCCACAGAGAGGACGGAATTGTGATCTGACAGGGACACACACACACACGCGCACACACACAAACACACATACCCCAGAAACGCTGCTGAAAACGACCTTAGAGAAGCAGCCAACACTGCCCCGGGTGTGGCCCCGAGACGCCTCCCTCCTGGCCCCCGCAGATTTGCAGACCAGCTTCTGGAGGCAGCCTCTCTTGCAGGCCACCTGGCTTGGAAAACAACTGCTATTCATGACAGGAAGCTCCTTCTTTATTCCTAAGACCAAAACAATTGATTCAGCCATTCCCCAGAGCGCTGATAAAACACTCCACACACAAACTTAAACGTTTCTCGGTGGCTTCACCATGATGGCTGGTTTCCCACTGAGGGCCCCAGACTCAGCCATGCGTTCTGACCCCCGTCCGGGAAGGAGATGCCGAGGAAGACACAAAGGCCCTATTATTTCAACACTAATGTGTTTGCCCAGATAAACATTACACTTCAGCTACCAGAGAGCAACGCTGTCAAAATCAAACATCAACTCATTAAATTTTAGAGTTGAAGGGGGGATGTTTGGATCATCCCTCCATCTTTTTAGAGACAATTCCCTCCTTCTGAGCTGTTTAGGGATTTGCTAAGAAGTCACAGAAACCCTGCCCCTCACCCCAACCCCGCTTCCTTCTATCAGATAAAGAACTACCCTTAACGTTTTATTGCAAAATTTTTGCTAGGGACAGAGTCATTCTCTCTCTCTCTCTCTCTCTGTCAGACAGAACACAAAGAAAAAGCAGCAGGAGAGAGATATATGGACATCCATGATAAACCCTGAATAGCAGTGGGCCACCCAGTTCCCTGCCCTGCAGTGATCTTAATCATACCCTATTAAACAACGAGCCAGAGCCACTGTGGGGTGTGGCAGACTCGTCTACTTGGTCATCTGCAGTTTCTTCAGTTCCTTCAGGTCAGTACTTGCTGATCTCGAGGGTGGCTTAGGAACAGGCCTCTGGCCAGCTCGACACGGGGGCAGGTCGGGCACAACGGCGGTCTCCTTCAGGGCCCCAAACAAAAACCTTGTTGCTAAGCAACAAGCCTGGGAAATCTCTGGGTTTGGAGCTTGTCAATCCCTTGAGTTAACGGAAGAAGACATAATGGAGGTAACGGAGTAGGGAGGAGGAAATCGGGTGGAAATGGGCCTCTATAAGCTTCTTTTCAAAAAACCTGGGTTTTATTGCGAGCTTTGGGAATGACTGACCATGTGACCCTGAGGCTGTCACGGTACCTTCACGGAACAGTGGCCTCATCTACAACCCAAGGATGCTCGCTGGGAGAGCTGGCTTCCGGGAGTCTCTAAGCCGTCCTTTCTCTAAACCTGTGCAGCCTTCACTCTTTCTTCCCACGTGAAAACCTGTGACTCTGCTCCTCAGTGAGAGGCCTCTTCCACACAGGGAGGAGAACCGATCTCGAAGTAAGAGGGTGATAAAGATAAAACATGCTTTCCGATTTGAAAACCCCATTGATATAGATCAACTTCAGAGCACACATTACACCTGTGGCTCGAGTTGTGTTCCGTCTACTAAATCATCTAAACCTTCCACGTCCACCTTCCTAGGAACTCACCTGCAATTCCAAGTCCAGAGGTCCCTCCATCTCTTATTCTAACATTTACAAGCCCCTAATGCTTCCACTTACTCATTATCAGTTATTGAGCAAACCAGAATTAGGTTCCTAGAAAGTTCTAAATACTATTCTAGAGAAGCGATTACAAAAGCAACCAGGGCAGAATGGCCACCCAGGGAGCACTGTCTAATAATAATAATAATCAAAGCCCCTTTTCCCTAAAGCAGCTGCCTTTGATGATCTTCTCATTGTTAAAAAAAAAAAAAAAAAAAAAGCGGGGGGGGGGGGGTGGGAGATGAATTAAAACATGCAAAATGGCACTAAATCTGTTCAAAGAAACCTGGAGGAGTCCCACGGAATCACCTTTCATTTATCAGTATTAGGCCACAGCTTTATTTGACCATCTGCCCAGAACATTATATATTTTAAACACACAGAGAAGATTTCCTGTTCCACCAAGTCCTGTATTTCTTATGTGAAGTTTATTTTGATTTTGTCTTTGCTTTCTAGTAACTGGTCAGTGAACAGGAGAGAGCATGGGAAACACTGAAAGAGATGAACTCTACGGGGTGATAACAGCTACTTTATACTTCCAGTGAGGGAGGCAAACATATCTGCAGACTCTGGAGACAAAACCCAGCGGGGTGTGCGAGAGGACCCCATGCACGGTATGAAATAACAGAGAGAGGAAAATGATCCTGGCCTTGGGTGCTAGAGGCAGCATGTCAGGACCACATTAAGTCCTAAAGGTTGGGAATATTCCGGATCTGCATGATCAGGAAAACCTAAATACACTTATGCACTCCTATTTTCCCAGTGTATAGCAATGCTGTTAAGATGAATAAAACACGAGTTAAAAGTAAACAGTTATTCCCACATGCTACAACAAAAGCAGAGACATCCTTCCAATCATTCAAGAAACTTGGGGCCGGGTGCGGTGGCTCACGCCTGTAATCCCAGCACTTGGGAGGCCAAGGCAGGTGGATCATGAGGTCAGGAGTTCGAGACCAGCCTGGCCAACATGGTGAAACCCCGTCTCTACTAAAAATACAAAAATTAGCCAGATGTGGTGGTGGGAGCCTGTAATCCCAGCTACTCGGGAGGCTGAGGCAGAAGAATTGCCTGAACCCAGGAGGCGGAGGTTGCGGTGAGCTGAGATGGCGCCACTGCACTCCATCCTGAGTGGCAGAGCAAAACTCTGTCTTGGGGGGAAAAAAGGAAAGAAAAAAGAAACTCGGTTCCAGACAGTGCTCTCCTTGCTGGAAACGTAAACAGGGAACAGAACAGGCAGACATTCCCACCCTCGAGAAACTTATACTCTAGCAGGGATACAGAAAATAAATAGATAAATCAGTGAGATACACAGCTTCTTAACTATGCAGGCTCAGTGGAACAATGAGGCAGGGAGAGGGAGCTGGGGCTGACATTGTGCACTGCGACCCCGATGCACCAGGGAAAATGCAGAGCACAGTGGCCCATTGGGAGCTGACTGCAACCATCCAGGGTCAAGATGGGGGATTGTCCAACGTGGCCCAGTGACAAACAGAGCTGATGGCAAGTAGTCACATTCAGGATATACTTTGAAAAAGAAGCTGCTCAGAATGTGGAGTTTCAAGATCGGTGTGGGAGAAAGAGAGGAGCCAAGGGTGGCTCCGAGGCTTCTGCCCTACGTAGGCAGCAGGACGGAGCTGCCAACTGCGACATCTAGGGAGGAGCACTTTTGTGGTGACGTCAGGAGGGTCACCATCATTTGCTTGCATGGTTTTGGGAACACCGAGTCCCCCTGAGCCTCAGCCTCTCCTTTGCTATAAGGTAGACAGACACAGTGGGGGTCCACACAGGAGGATTCCGGAACAAGGCTCACAAACAGTCAGGAAACTCCTGTCAGAAATCCTCCAGGAGACTGCGTGAAAGGTCAGGACCAAAGCAATGGACTGCAGCCACCTGCATCCTGAAAGTGTCACTTAAGATCTGCATAAGAATAAGTAGCCCTCCAGCATCCTCTGCCATCAGAAAGAAGAGACAGGACTAGCGATTTGGGCTCCATCCAGTGACTTAAGATGGCCACAGGCGTGATGCAGTCTGTAAACCCCCCTACCAGACAAAAAGGCTGTAGGGCAAGTCAGCACTGTCCCCTCTTAGAACCTGAGCTCACAGAGATCCACAGTCCCCCAGGGATTGTTCTAGAAAGACAACAGCATGGAGCCAGGGAGAGGGCCCAGGGCACACACAGTTTCCAGAAGACTTCCTATAGAAAAGAAAACTGGAGCTTTTAAATTCCCCTTCTCCCACTTAAAGCATGCCAAACAGCTCACACGAGGAAGGAGACTTGCAAACACTGTGTCCTCCTGGTAATGGAGGTGGTATCTTTAGCAGAGGAAGCAGTAACATCTGACAGCCAGCAGCACAAGCACGGGAGAGGCCAGCAAACGCCACCAAAGAACACGTGGGGTATTCACAGACCTGGAAACTGTAGCACCTCTAGGACGGAAAGCCTTTCCTAGGCTCTCTGCACGTTCTTATTTCCACCTTTAGGTACAGCCAGAGCTCACTGGGAATCACAAGTAAATCATAAGCCAGTAGGCAGGAGCTGTGGCATTCCATTTCACAGGGCCTCAGCTATTTTCCAATGTATTAAAGGTGTGAGAATGATTAAACGATCCCTCTTTTTAGAAAACAAGCACAGAAGCCTGAAGAATCCCAATGTTACTGCAGCAGGATGATGACTGTGATGATAATGTCACCAAGCTTGATGTTCGCCAATGCACACTGGCCCAGAATCCATGAAGTTGCCCCTTTCTCGATTGTCTGACTGCTACAGACACAGCCCAGGGCTCTCACCACTCTCTCCCTTGAGCCTCTTCCTTTCACTCCACAGCCGTTCTCCGACATACTTGACACAGGCTTATGTATTTGCTGTTTTTCCCCGAAGGAAAAAAGTTAAGCTGCATCAGGGACTCAGTCTTATCATCCAACTGTTTAAAAAAATCTATTCGAATACAATTAATTGCTATAGTTTGTTATTTTCTTTACTGCCTAGTTATCTAGGAAGAAAAAAATACTAGCGTGAATCAGGCAATGACTCCTTCCTTCGTGTGAAGAGGGCAATTCCTCTTCAGCAACCATGGAGCCAAGTCAATGTGACAGGCGCTCTCCCTCCATTGATAAAATAAAGAAGTCCCCATGGACCTAATACATCCATCTTCTGATCAAATAATGACACATAGCACATTGCACCACACTTACGAGTAGCTACAAGGTTTACTAATATCTCTATTCTGTATTCTACTTTCCATTTTGCCACTCATGTGAAGTCAATGATAAGATATGGCTCTGTGTCCCCACCCAAATCTCACCTCGAATTGTAATCCCCACATCGATGAACAGACCTGGTGGGAGGTGACTGGATCATGGGGGTGGTTCCCCCATGCTGTTGTGGTGACAACAGGGTTCTCACGAGATCCAATTGTTTTAAAAGCAGCAGTTTCCCTCGTGCACCCTCTCTCTCCTGACGCCTTGTGAAGAAGGTGCCTACTTCCCTTTTGCCTTCTGCCATGGTTGTAAGTTTCCTGAGACCTCCCCAGCCTCATGGGGAACTGTGAATGAATTAAACCTTTTTTCTTCATAAATTACCCCATCTCAGGTAGTATCTTTATAGCAGTGTGAAAACAGACTAATACAGAAAACTGGTACCAGGAGTGGCACACTGCTATGAAGATAACCTGGAAATGTGGAAGCAATTTCAGGACTGGGTAACAGGCAGAGTTGGGACAGTTTGGAAGGCTCAGAATAAGACAGGAAGATGTGGGAAAGTTTGGAACTTCCTAGAGACTTGTTGACTGGTTTTGACCAACATGCTGATAGTGATATGGACAGTGAAGCCCAGGCTGAGATGGTCTCAGATGGAGATGAGGAACTTAATGGGAACTAGAGCAAAGGTCACACTTACTATGCTTTAGTAAAGAGACTGGTGGCATTTTCCCCCTGCCCTAGAGATCTGTGGAACTTTGAGAGATAATTAAGGTATCTGGCAGAGGAAATTTCTAAGCAGCAAAGCATCGAGATGCGACCTGGCTTTTCCTGAAAGCACACAGTTATATGCATTCACAAAGAGATGATTTGAAATTGAAACTTATGTTTAAAAAAAAAAAAGTAGAGATAAAAGTTTAGAAAATTTGCAGCTCAACCATGCCGAAAAAAAGAAAAACCCATTTTCTGGGGAGAAATTCAAGCCGGCTGCAGAAATTTGCATAAGTAACGAGGAACAGAATGTTAATCACTAAGACAATGGGAGAAAATGTCTCCAGGGCATTTCAGAGATCTTCAAGGCAACCCCTCCCATCACAGGCCTGGAGGTGTAGAAGGGAAAATTGGTTTTGTGAGCCAGGCCCAGGCCTCAGCTGCTCTGTGCAGCCTTGGGACGTGGCACCCTGGGTTCCAGCTGCTACAGCTGTGGCTAAAAGAGGCCAAGGTACAGCTCAGGCCATTGCTTCAGAGGGTGCAAGCCCTAAGCCTTGGCAGCTTCCACGTGATGCTGGGCCTGTGGGTGAGCATAAGGCAAGAGGTAAGCTTAGGAGGCCTCCACCTCGATTTCAGAGGATGTATAGAATTGCTTGGATGTCCAGGCAGAAGTCTGCTGCAGGCCAGAGCCTTCATGGAGAACCTCCATGGGCAGTGTGGAAAGGAAACGTGGGGTTGGAGCCCCCACACACAGTCCCCACTGGGGCACTGCCTGGTGGAGCTGTGAGAAGAGGGCCACTGTCCTCTAGATCACAGAAAGGTAGATCCACCAACAGCTTGCACTGGGCACCTGGAAAAGCTGCAGGTGCTCAATGCCAGCCTGTGAAAGCAGCTGCAGGGGTTATACCCTGCAGAACCACTGGGGCAGAGCTGCCCAAGGCCATGAGAGCCCACCCCTTGCATCACCATGCCCAGGATTTGAAACATAGAATCAAAAGTGATTTTGGAGCTTTAAGATTTTATGATTGCCTGGCCAGATTTCAGACTGGCATGGGGCCTCTGGCCCCCTTGTTTTGGCCAAGTTCTCCTATTTGGAATGGGACTATTTACTCAATCCCTGTACCCTCATTATATCTTAGAATATGGCTTGTGATTTTACAGGCTCTTAGGTGGAAGGGACTTACCTTGTTTCAGATGAGACTTTGGACTTGGACTTTTGGATTAATGCTGGAATGAGTTAAGACTCCGGAGGACTGTTGGAAAGGATGATTGGTTTTGAAATGTGGAAAGGACATGATATTTGGGAGAGGCTAGGGCAGAATGACATGGGTTAGCTCTGAGTCTCCACCCAAATCCTCATGTCAAATTGTAATCTTCACATGTTGAGGGACAACGGACCTGGTGGGAGGTGACTGGATCATGGCAGCAGTTTCCCCCAGGCTGTTCTCATGATAGTGGGGGAGTTCTCATGAGATCTGATGGTTTAAAAGTGGCAGTTTCCCTTGCGTGTGCTCTCTCTCCCACCTCCTTGTGAAGAAGGTGCCTGCTTCCCCTTCACCTTCAGCCATAATTGCGAGTTTCCTGAGGCCTTCCCAGCCATGCGTAACTGATTCAATTAAACCTCTTTTGTTTACAAATTACTCAGTCTCAGGTAGTATCATTACAGCAGTGTGAAAATGAACTAATACATTAACTCAATTATCTTCATGTAACAGATTAAGAACTGAGGTTTAAGAAGGATGCACAATCTGTCCAAAGTCCCTGGGTAGTAAGTGGCAAATTCAGAACTTAAACCTAAGTCTCTTGACTTACGAACCCCACATTCTTTTCATGTACACATCATCCTGGAGGCTTCTGTGGAGTCTAGAAGGCTCATTCATAAACAATAACTTCTGGTCCCCCACCAAAGATGTAACTGCAAATCTGATTGTTTCACCTTTAGAAATACTAAAGAGGCCACCCTCAGGAAAAAAAAAAAAAGTCAATGATTTCTTTTAACTTTTCACACCTGAGAAGAATGTCTGTTTCATCACAGAGTCCTCTAGGTATTAAATAGGCCTTTGGTTTAACAATGGCAATGACAGACCATTTAGTTGACTAGGATGCAGAGATAAATCCAGTGCTCAACTTTCCCAGTCATAATTACACAGAAAGCACCTCTGCCTCCTTCACAGCCAGTGCTGGAGACTGCCTGTCCTAATAACCAGGAAAAAAATATCTCATCTCATCTGCATCTCCTACCCTCCCTGTGAGGAAGTCTGCGTGATCCCCACAGCCTTGGCCAAGACTGAAGACCACAGGCTCAGGGTCAACCCACAGCAACGCCTCCCACTCATTCAGAGGAGACATTTCCGTCCAACATCCCTCAGATCCACAAGGCTCAGCCTCTGTCCCAGCCCCTCACCCACCATTCTAGAACTCAGACTCCAACAGGTACTCAGGAAACCCACAAGGCTGTCCCTATCTCTCTACTTTCTGACGCTGGCTGCAGAGACCACCAAGTGCAGATGAGCTCATGAGACAGAGAGGCAGCCCAGAAGTTGGGTAGAGATATGTGGTCACTGCAGGACTGTGGACCCTTCATGCCACCCTTTCTCCTGGAAGCCAATCCTCACCCATCCAATGCTCCATCCCTTTGCTGGACAACAATGGGAAACTGTTAGCTATAAAAACAAACCACAGAACTTACTCAGAATTAGTTCTGACATGGTAGTGATGATCCCCACAGGTGCAGAAAGAAAGCTTTCTCCTAAAGAGAATATTCACAAAGAGAGAAGGAAAGCCTCCGAACAGACAGGGTCCAGGCTCAGACTGCAGAACCAGCCCACTCATTTCCTGAGCGTTCAGCTTGGTTCTGAGTCCAACCTCGAGGGACTTGAACGTCATCGCATAAACTGATGCAACCTCTCCTGGAGGGAAAGAGAGATGCCGACTTCAAATTATTCCCAAGAAAACCCCAGCAACCTGGGAACAGTCTTCAAGGCAGGAACCATTCCTGCTGGGAATACCCATAATAACACAAGTCTGTATGGAGTAATTATTTCCAGCCCCACGTTCAAACTTGGGTAAATTTTACCCTTGGAACCTTTATAAGGTGGCCCTGAGCTTGGAGGCCCCAGTCACAAACATCAGACATGGGCTGTCTAGAAGTCTGTTCCCAGGAACATCTTGTTGAAATGACAATGGGCCTAATGGGACTATGTGCTCTTAAGAGAGTACAAGTCCTTGGTCACTTGAGCATCATTAATATAAAATTACAGCACCAAAAACAATAGAACCCACTATATGCAATCATGTTTTCCACATTCACAGGCTATCGTATGCCTCTGACACATAAAGTCCTGTTAGGAGCTTCCTGTCATTCCAGAAAAAAGTAAGTCCAAGTCCTCCAGGACTATGCAGGACCACAGGCACCCTTACCTCATGAGGGTGCCCACACCTCCTCTCCTCTCCTGGTCTACTCGCCCCTGTTGAGGATGAGGAGTGGGGCTGTGATGCAGTTCTATGGGTTCACCAGCTGACCACATACCCACCAAGGACACTATTTCAAGAGATGTCTCCCAGATGGAAACTTCCAATGACTCCACAGTGATATACCTTCAATACAAACTCCCCAACAGCTCCCCGCTGACACTCGCTACCATCTATGTTTTCATGTTCTCCTTAAAACAATAGGCTTAGTACTGTCTACTGTATGACTTAGTTCTCTTGTTTATGTTCTTTTTGTCATTCCAGAATAGACACCCCATGAGGGCAGTAGTTTTTATTTGCTTGGTTCACTATTCTATCCCAAGAATTTACAACAGTGCAAGCACAGAGGAGGTGCTCCATAAAAATTGGTCAGTAAAGTTTAATGGACACTCTAAAGCTTGCCGCCTTGGAGAAAGCTCTTGTAATAGCAATTAAAGGGTGACCACCTCTCCTGCACCAGAAGCTTCCTAGTAACAGGGATCATTTTAGGCCCATATAACATCAACTATTTGGTATAATGTACTACATGTAGAAAGTAAATATTTACTGAGTGGTGACTCAATAACGGCTACTAATGAGGTGTGCTCCTCTCTGCACTGAAATTAAAATGTGCATTAAACACTGAATACAGCTGCTCAGTGTTGATTTGGTCCCAGTGAATTGATGTTAAAATGTTCAAAAGAACCATGTCCGGTTGCCTGTGCTTCCGTGGGGTTAACTCAAAAGGCATATGCAGCTTTCCCTCCCTGGGAACAAGAAGGCCTGGCTTCCAGCCCTGGGTCTGCCTTCTGCCAGCCCTGGGATCCTGGCACATCTCCTAAGCTCTCTGCATCCTTCTTTACTCATGTGGAGAATGATAGGGCTTATTTTCCACCTATAAAATCAACTGAACATTTAAAAACATTGTAATAACTTGGTTATAGTCTTAGAGAAAGCAATAAACATGGCTAATGGTAACATACAATGAAATAACACTTTTGAGAGGCAATGTGTGATATTTATCAAGGAACTTAAAATTTTTAAATCCCTGATCAAGAAGCCCAATTTCTGGGAATTTCATCCATTGAACAAATAATTGCAGGCATGAAAATGTGGATTACAGCATTGTCTATAACATTAAAAAGCTGTAAGTGCATGAATATAATATTTTCAAAGGCATATCACACCAGTTAAAAAAAAAAAGAAGAATATGTGTTATAGAATGACATTTTGTAGGATTAACCAATAGCCTTTTGGTATAATTTTGGTAGGTGAAAATTAAGCATAAAACCCATCTGTTAATTACAATGATACTACAGACAAAGACAAGGACAGTACATACTCACACAAAATCATTTATGAGAGTGAGAAGTAACTGTTTTTCTTTGTGCAATATTCATATTACATACAAAGTTTATATATGAAATGTACATATAATAAATTTATATATATGAAATGTACATATATAGGACATATACAGTTATATATGAAATTTATATATAGTTTTACATATATAACATTTATATACACATAAATTTCAAAAACTTCTGCAAACCAAGGAAAGTTAAATTTAAAAACTTCTGCAAACCAAGGAAACTTAAAACAAATAACAAAATGAAAAACATTGCAAAATGTATCCCAAAGAGTTATTCTCCTTAATACATACACAACTTTATAAACTGAGAAGTAAAAGAGCAACAACGGAATAAAAAATGATCAAGGAACAAGATACAACTCACATGGCCCTCAAACACACTTATAAGAAGAGAAATTCACTCTTACTATATCAAGATGCCATTCCCCAACTATCAAGTTAGCAAAAATTCAAATATTTGGCAAACCCCGTTGGGGAGGCTGTAGGTCAACCAGCACTCACACACCTTCCTGGTTGGAGTTCCAAATGATAGAACACGTGATATGGGGACTACCTCAATATTTCTACCAAAGGTTTACTACATGTACCAATTGACCCAGTAATCCCACTTCCAGGCATGTGCCCAGTGGAGGAAGTTAGTCCCTGGGGTCTTGTTTGTAACACCAGAAGACTGACAACAACCCAAGTAGCAGGCTGTGGACTAAACCATGGAAGTTTTGCACAATGGAATACTGTGCCGCTGAAGAAAGGATGAAAATGCCTTCTATGCATTCAAATGGAAATCTGCAATATGTGTTCAGTAAAAAGAGCAAAGCATAGAACAGCATATATCCTATGATAACCTTTGTGTATTTATTTGTATTCACATAAATAAACACTGCATGGATATCCAAGATTCTTTTATTTTTTGAGACAGGGTCTTGTTCTGTTACCCAGGCTAGAGTGCTGTAGTGCACTCTTGGCTCACTGCAGCACTGCCCTCCTGGGCTCAGGTGATCCTCACCTCAGCCTCCCAAGTAGCTGGGACCACAGGCCTGTGCCACAACCACACCTGACGAATTTTTGTATTTTTTGTAGAGATGAGTTTTCAACTTGTTGCCCAGGCTGGTCTTAAACTTCTCAGCTCAAGCAATGTGCCTGCCTCAGCCTCCCAAAGTCCTGGGATTACAGGTGTCAGTCAGCCACTGCATCTGGCCGAATATCCAAGATTCTAATTAAAAGAGTTACTTAACATGGCAAGGAGGGCTGGGCAGTGGAGAGAATGAGCAGACACAGGTGCCAGTTGGATTCTCAATATATACCTTTAAAGAAGTTTGATTATGAATCACATGCTGATAGGGTTTGGCTCTGTGTCCCCACCCAAATCTCACCTTGTAGCTCCCACAATTCCCACAAGTTTGTAGCTCCCATAATTCCCACAAGTGGTGGTAAGGACCCCGTGGGAGATGACTGAAGCATGGGGGCAGGTCTCTCCCGTGCTGTTCTTGTCATAGTGAATGGATCTTACGACATCGGATGGTTTTACAAACGGAAATTTCCCTGCACAAGTTCTCTTGTCTCATCTGCCGCCATGTGAGACGTGCCTTTCGTCTTCTGCCATGATTATGAGGTCTCCCCAGCCACACGGAAATGTCAGTCCAATTAAACCTTTCTTTTGTAAGTTTCCCAGTCTTGGGTATGTCTTTATCAGCAGCATGAAAACAGACTAATACACCTGCATATTTAAACACCGCAAAGATTTTAATAAAAATAAAAGCCATTACAATCATTCAGAATAAACAGACGGTCTCTAACTTCTTTTCCGGTCACAACCAAGCCATCATGCCTGCTCACTCTATAAATCTATTTGGCTACTCAACGCAAGTTAGGAAATGTATTTTAGTATTGTATAAATTACCACAAAAATTCCAAATAATATTTTAATTAATTTTTTGTCTCTGAGCTAACTCGGAGTTCCAAAAATGTCAGCCTATGTCGGCTCCCCTACATGTCTCTTCTTAATTTAAAATCCGAAATGTATTTTATTGTCAAAAGGTGCAACATCCTTGATGCATCTGCCTGTTGAGAGCTAAGAGTTAGACAAGGTTGGTCAGCTCACGGCACTGTGAATGTAGGACTTACTTTCCCAATCAGTAAAGTCTAACTACTTTCACAGTGCCAGCCCTCCAGGGAGGCTTTTCTTTTTCCCATAAGAAAAAAAAAAAAAAGGCAGTGTTAATTCAAACAAGAATTATGCACTAATAATAGCTAATATGTATTAAGATCTTACTAGGTATACCAACTCATAAGCCACTTAATCTTACAATAGCTTAGTGAGGTGGTATTATTACCTCCCATTTGGTACAAGGAGACTGGGGCACAGCGAGGTTAAGAAGCTTGTTGACTATCACACCACCACGGACATGGAAAAAGCATATGGATCTCGGCAGTCTGCAGCCAGCCCCATGCTCTGAACCACAATATTGTATTGAATTATTTTCTGAAAATTAGAATGCACGTGACACTGATGGTCATAAGGCAGCCATAATCTTGACAATGTGCAGAATCATGCTACAAAAGCCATTCTCCCTTCTTGAGACATCTATACTATTCAGCACTCCTGGAGAACAGATATGCCTGTAACTTCCACCCTCCTACTTCACAGGCTGAGAATGAGGTGGAGCTGGTAAATAACGAATCTAAGATCAATTAATGGGCATGAGTCATAGCCTAAAAAACTAGATCCTCCAGAATTCTCACTTACTCTTAATTTCCACATCCTTCCTCATGTGGTGAACAAACGTGCTATCCTGAAGTCCAGTAACACTGTAGACCACAGATCGGTAAAGTCTACCTGCTAAGGGCAAGATGGAAAACATTTCAGGCTTCGTAGGCCGTGGGGTCTCTGTAGAAAAGACCACTCTGATCCTGGAGCACAAAGCAGTCAGAGATGGCACGTAAGCCAACAGGCACGGCTGTGTGCCTGTGAAGCCTTATTTATGAAAACAGGCAGTGGGCCGGATTTGGCCCATGGACCATATGCTGACCCCTGCGGTGGGTACTGACAATCTTCTAGGGATGGTGGAAATCCATCTCACCCTTCCGATCTTCTCCTTTCTCTAGTAAATATTGGAAGAAAGTTAATTTTCCTAAAATTCCATTTCCACTCCAAAGACTTATGCCTGATGTGAAACCCTTTCCCAACCTCATCCCCACTGGCCTATCTTCCAGCAGACAGTGTGCACTGTGCTGCCAGGCTGGTCTGCTGAGGAGATGCCCACCCTGTACTATGAGGTGACCAGGACCTTCTACCTGGGCCACCTTCTATCAGCATTTAATCTGCATGTTTGATGGCAATACAAGAGCCTTATATGCCAATACACACAGAAGAAATGGAGGAAGTACAATAGAATTAATTCAACTAGCCTGTGGTTGAACAGTTAATGACAATTTTAGGATAAGCGCCTAAGTCTCTTTATCCAAAGATCCTAAGACACCACGTGAGCCTAATATTAGACACGACATCCTAATATTAGACACAACATCCTATACTAAAAAGTGTGCAATCTTCTGGGATCAGAGGCCACTGAGTTTGAACCCCAGCTCAGACACCCAACCACGTGACTGTGGCAAACTGCCTACACTTAACACCAGCTCCAGTAACTAAGGCACCATCTGAACCTGCATTAGTGGTATATTGCCTCATTTAATCCTTTCAGTAAACTATGAAGTAGGCATGTTCATCCCCATTTCACGGATAAGAAAATGAGCCTTTAAAGTTCCCCAACTTGTCCAATGGCACAAAACTAGTAAATGTCAAGAGCCGCGCTTCAAATACAGGCAATCCGGCTCCAGAATCCTACTCTTCCAACCATAAATGTGACCGCCTCTTGGGCTTCACGGGTGCTGGTGTTTACCATTATTATAACGATTATCCCCCACTGTTAGAGGGCGTGCACCTTTCTAGTCAAGAACTAAACTCTTTCCTGCGGATCTTCCGCTTTGCCAGATGCCAGCATCTGTAGGTCCTTTGTGGGAGTTTGGGCCTGGATGTGGCTCGGGAACAGAACGGCAGTCCTCGGCCTCATTGGGACACACTGCATCTCCGGGGTGGAAAGCAACCCTGAGACACAGCTGGCTGCCTTGTGAGCTATGATCCTGCACAACATGTGCACCAAACAGTCTATCTCTAAGGTAAGATGGTTTATGTGCTGGAGAGGCCAGGAAGGGAGGCAACCAGAAAAGGAAAAGGATTGTCAAGGGGAATCTTCCAATCCCTCAGCCCCACTCCAAGAAATAGCAATTAGCCCGAGGAAAAAGCCCCCCAGGGCTATTTCCGTTCCACCCAACCCACCTGAAAAATTATTCTAAAAAGGAAAAAATAAGTTATAAACATACGAAGCCATGTGCAGTTAAAGAGGGTAAGTGGCGGTTAGCATAAGAAGTTACATAATTTCCCCTTTGTAGCTAGGAGGAAAGTTATCTCCCAAAGTTTGACAGTTGAACACAGAAGTACAGCAGCATTTCAGACTGTCACTCAATCTTGCTGCAGACCTGCCTGGC
The DNA here is from genome assembly GCF_002776525.5 of Piliocolobus tephrosceles. Classification (NCBI taxonomy): domain Eukaryota; kingdom Metazoa; phylum Chordata; class Mammalia; order Primates; family Cercopithecidae; genus Piliocolobus; species Piliocolobus tephrosceles. The sequence goes on along the minus strand of NC_045448.1, from coordinate 6,734,781 downwards.
AGATGACTGAGCGTGTGCCCACAATTTAGGCCTGGAATGAGGAGGAGGGAAAGAAGAGGAGGCAGACCAGTTAAAATTAGAATCCACTTTGCTGTCTGCTGTGGCTCTGGCTTCAAGGGAAATGGGTGGGTTTCGGTGGCTTCAGCTTGATTTGAAGTTACTTGTATAAGGTTGTGGGCTGGATCGAAACCCTGGGGCAGACACTAATTCCTCCCCAGGGGCCTGTGTGAGAAGAAATGAGACTCCCCTTCCAAGGCTCTCCATTCATGAACCAATCTGCAATCCCCTCTTTTTGAAAACCATTAAGAAAAGACTATAAAGGAAACTGCATTCGGTTCAAAAGACCGAAATCAGGAATCTAGAAATAAACATTGTATACTCTCTTATCCCACAGTAGAGAAATATCCCAGGTCCCATTGAAAAGTAGAGAAGCAAGCTTAGGTAACAGGAAACTGGGAGTTGAATCCATGCCAAAAACAAAGTGAAAGTCAGAACTAGTGAGAGCCCAGGGAGTGCCTCTGTCCAAGACTCCATCTGATATCACTCAGATACATGGCAAATCAGAGGACGGGATTCCAAGGCCCAGGTGAGCAGTGCTGCCACTCCCCATACAGGTGCCAGAGCTGTTTGTGTCTAGAATAACTGACTGCCCCATGTTAGCAAGTTCCACATAGTGGAAGACTGCAAAAGAGAAGGGTGAAGGAAAAATCTCTCATCGATCCTGAAACTGCAGCATGCTCTCTGCCAGACCCCACCTCAGAATCCAATTTGTTATTCAGTCTTAACTCGCCCATGACCTGGTTTGCTCCATATTTTAGTTTTGTAACATTTATTATCCTTCTGGCAGATATGCTGAAGAAGACTAGAATCACCTCATATACTAGACAGCCCTATCACTGGGACCCCACACCCTGGCCATCCCTACCATCCCTACTGGGGCTGCCAGTAGAAAGAAGGCAGGCCCACTCAGGGAACCAACTGCAGGAATAGTAAAGCAGGCAATAGTTTACAGACGTGGAAATGGAAAGGGACTCAGGAGAACGTGGAAAACTGCACACCCGTCCCAAGAAGACTGGGCATGACTTTCCAGCCAGTGGTTACTGTCCAATCAGCTGGAACTCCTGCAACAAGGACAAGGCCAAAGAACAACGGGAAACCCAGTGACCACACACCACAAAGTAAAATGACATGGTCACTAAATATTTCTGCTTTTCTATACTTGCCAGTTATTTTACGAAGTGTATGTTATACTTTGCAAAAAGAAAAACAAGAAAAATGTGTCAAATAAGGAAAGCAAGGTAAAGACAAGAGTGATTTTAGTGCACAAAATTCATATTCTCAAAGTTTAGTTTTACACATGACTCTGCGCACTCAATTTTGTGCAGGTCATGCTTTGGGGGCAACAAATTTGGTTCAAAACTTCAAACAGGAATGAGGGCTGCAGGAGGAAGGGCTAGGCCACTGGAGAAGCCACCGCATGGTGAGAAAAACACAGTCCTGTGGCTTGTGCAGAAAGAAGGTGCAAGTCACCACCTGGTGAAGCTGGTGGCTGAGGGTGTGGACACTGGGACAGACCCTGGGCTCATTGTCCACCATAGCCTCTGCTCTCTGAGGGGACCTGGGCAAGTTCCTCCCTCTCCAGGCCTCAGTTTCCTCCTGTATAAAATGAGGAAAATGGTACCTGTTGAATATCCCTCATCCGAAATGCTTGGAACAGAAGTGTTTTGGATTTTGAAATATTTGCATATACCTGATGAGATATCTTGGGGATGGGACGCGTATTCGTCTGTTTTCATGCTGCTGATAAAGACTTACCCGAGACTGGGCAATTTACAAAAGAAAGAGGTTTATTGCACTTACAGTTCCACATTGCTGGGGAGGCTTCACAATTACGATGAAAGGCAAGGAGAAGCAAGTCACATCGTATGTGGATGGCAGCAGGCAGAGCGAGAGCTTGTGCAGGGAAACTCCTGTTTTTAAAAACATCGGATCTCAGGAGACCCACTGACTATCACGAGAACAGCATGGGAAAGACCCGTCCCCATGGTTCAATCATCTCCCACCAGGTCCTTCCCACAACACATGGGAACTACGGGAGCTACAAGATGAGATGTGGGTGAGGACACAAAGTCAAACCATATCAGGACCCAAGTTTAAACATGAAATTCACTTCTGCTCCATATACACCTTATACGCACATAGCCTGAAGGTAAAATTTTATAAAAGATTTGTAACAATTTTATGCATGAAAGGAAGGTAAAATTTTATAAAAGATTTGTAAGAATTTTGTGCATGAAAGGAAGACTGACAGCATTTTGCCTGCAATCCGTCACATGAGGTCAAATATGAACGTTTCCACCTGTGGCACGGTCAGCACTCAGAGTTTCATACTCTGCAGCATTTCAGATTTTGGAATTTTTGAATTAGGAATGCTCAGCTTGTACTTTTATTAGTTTCCTGGGGCTGCAGTGACAAACACCACAGACTAAGTGGCTCCAATAGCAGAAATGTATTTTCTCACACTTCTGGAAGATGCAGGAGCATGAGCAGGGTGTGGGCAGGGTCGGTTCCTTCTGAGGCTCAGAGGAAGGATCTGCTCCAGGCCCCTCTCCCTGGCTTGTCGGTGCCGTCTTCTCCCTGTGTGTCTTCATATCATCTTCCTTCTATGTGTATCTCTGTCTCCCAGTTTCCCCTTCTTTTATGGACACCAGTCATCCCGGGTGAGGGCCTACCCCAATGACCTAATTTAAACTTGATTACCACTGTAAAGGCCCTCTCTCCAAATAAGGTCACACACTCTGACGTACTGGGAGTTAGGATTCCAACATATGAATTTTAAGGGGACATGGTTAAGCCCATGATACCATTGAGAATAATGAGGATTAAATAAGTTAACAGATGTGGCACCCTACTAACAAGGCCAGTAATGGCGCTGATGCACTACAGGAATGGCCATCATTATTGTCATCACTACTGACATTCAGCCCCAAGGATGGGGTATTACCTAACCTACTGGCTACAGCCCTGGACCAAGAGGCGGTATACCTGGGTGCACCCTGAGACCACATGCTACGCTCTCGAGGTGCAGCTCTGTGCTACGCCCACAGTGTCCCTGAGCCCAAGACCTCATCTGACCAGCAGGAACCCCCACATCTCACCAGCCTCTCACCACCACTGCAGGGACTCAATGGGACAGCCCGAACACACAATACCTGGGAACACCGTGGGCTCTGACCACCAGTCAGGCTTGAGGAAGATGATGCCAAGAGACACTGGCAATGCCCTCGCCAACTTCACAGTGCCTGCTTTGCCCTGAAGAAGAGTTGATGCGTTCTTCCAGACACTGTGGCTAAATTTGTAAAAAACACATTGACAGGTAATTCTGGGTGTTATTTTATATGGTAGGAGCAAAGGATTTGTTTTCTCAAACGTGTTTGTTTCTTGTGATGAGAATAGACTGATCCCAGTACGGGGAGCAAAGCTCTTGTCTTCAGGACCAGGCGATGGGCCAGCAGGCATGGACCCGCAGGACTGCTGCAGCCACAAGAACACATTTCAATTACTGGAGCCGTGTTCTATGTTCCCAGAATAAATCAGTGGTTTGTCCCAGCTGAGAAGGTGAAGAGCCATTGGCAAAGCCAGCTGCACCCACCAGGAGTCTGTTCTAACCTTGCCTGCTCTGGGCCCGAAGTGTTCACTCTTCCCCTCCTTCAAAATAATATAAGAAAGTACTATGCCCACGTATTTTAACTTGCAACTCATCCTGCAGGATATTCTCTTTCTGTATTTTCAAATGAAAATATGGAATGCCAGAAGAGTTTAGAACATACCTCCTCTAGCCTTCTCAAGGGTTGCCCAGAGAAGAGAAGGCCCTTGAGGAAGGATCAGCAAGGACAGGGTGGCTGCCCATACCGGGCTGTTTTATATGATACCATTCTGGGATTAATGAGCAGAAGAGACATACCATTTAAAAGCAACTAATGTCAAATCCCATGGAATTAACAATCCTTTGAAGTGGACACCATTTCCCCTACTCCACAGATATCAACAACTCACTGCACACAGTGACCCGTTTCCGAAAAAAACACTGTTCCTTAAAATGCTAATAGAAGGTCCAGGTCCACTGAAACATGAGTTCCCAAATCAAGTAGCTTAGTGCTTTGGGTGTGCAAAGATGTTCATGAACTTTTAATTCATTTGATATTCCCAGCGAGCTTTTGACTTTTCCCTCATTTTGCACATAAAAAAAAAAAAAAAAGAAGCCTATGGAAGTATCTTAATTTGGCTTCCCCAAGAGCAGACCCTGAGACAATGATTCCTATGCAAGTGATTTATTTGGTAGGTGAGTTTCTTGAGCTAAGGAAACAGCTGTAGACGTGAAGAAGTGAATGAAGTACAAGTGAAGGATTTACCACTCCGGTCACTGCTGAGGTTAATGGATGCTTAATCCCATGGAGGACTCAGACAGTCCCTGTCACACCCCTGCCTCATAGTTACCCAGAAGTAGAGAGCAGGGGCTGAGATCTACCAACTCTATCTCCCAAGATTGGGGGCTGCTCCAGGACAGGCCACCACAGGACAAGGCTGAGGGGCTCCTCAAAGTCCCCATGCAAAAAGGGACAAGGGTGGGGCACAATGGGGCACTAACAAGACCCTGGGCAGGTTCCCTTCACACTCATCCTCCTTCCCCCATAACCACTGGTGCCCACACGCCCCAAAGGAAGTTTTCTGTCGCAGATGACAAACGAACGGTGTCTTCTGTAGATGAAGAATTACATGTTTCACATAACATTTTCAAAGTGTGATTTGTAGTAATTTGTCAGAATAAACTCTCATTGGAGGAAGAATGACCTACATGCATAGTGATGGGTAAAATTCATTATCACACACGGACAAACTGATAAGAACCTTGACTCAGCGGGTGACCATGGGAAACTGGAGAAGCAAAGGCTTGCTGGGAGAGTCACGGAAAGGGAGAACATCATACAGGCATGGGGGATGGTATGTGGGGAGGAGGAGGAGACAAACTTGCCTCCAAAATGTCCTGCGTGGATGGCTGTAAAAACCATGAACCAAAGAACTAAAGCTAAAGCCAAGAGAGGAAGGTCGGTCGGGAAAAGAAGCCTGTACAGGGGAGAAGCATGGATCTTCAAGGATCAGGAGGGCTCCCAGGTGGAAGTGGCCAGGATGTATGAGACCTGGCCATAGAAAATCCCATCAGGAGTAACACCAGCTCAAGAATCGCCTTCAATGCACAAGCTTGTGCTACTGCCCTAACCACGGACTTCCTAATTACCTGTTCACGGAACACTCTGCTCAGTGATTATTCTATTAAAGTTGAAATGCTTCAGGCCTCCTGAAAATAGCCCCTAAATCACTCCCCTTCTCATGCCAATAGTTACTGTACTTCAAAACGCAAGACAGGAGGTTGTCATGGAAAAAGAACTTGGCTACTACTAACTTCTTAAAATATTCTTTTTATAGTGGGCTGCTTTAGACATTTGGTGACTGGGGATTTCTCCAGGGGCAATTCATCCTTCTCCCCAAACAGACCTCAGAGCACAGACTTTTCAGATTCTGGGAAGACCAAAGTGGGTGACGCTGACCGTGGCTGTTGAGTCTTCGTGTTGCTGTTGTTTCTGCATCCCAGCTAGAAGGTGAAGAAAACATCCAACATTTGGAGACTAACTCAAATTTTAAAATTTTCCAGTGTTTCTCTGGCCAATATTGTCATAATCATCCTCACATGGTCCATTTAAACCACCATTTCTTCTTACTGTGAAATACATGGGCTAAGACTTTGAAGTGCCTGCAAAGGTCAGGGTATAACAATTGTTGCTGAGTAAACAACTTCTCCAATGCTGAATGTGCAATTGTGGTATTAGTGTGTGTGTTGTGGGGGAATGTGCAATTTTGGTATTAGTGTGTGTGTTGAGGGGGCTGGGGGGTGTCTTTTTTCCTTTTCTTTCTTTTTTAATGATACTAAACATTTAACTCCTTCAAACCTAAAACACACATCCTGTTTAAAAACTGAAAGCTTAGTAAGTGAAAACCCCGATAAACTTAGGCAAATTTTCTGTCTCTTCACCAAATACAAACAGCATAGCAATCTAGAAGGTAAAAGAGACATTTCCTTTTAAGATGATAATTATCAAAAGCAATTTTTATAAATCTCGTGCCTATTTCCTTATTTACCTGGAAAGGATGGGAAAACAGCTTCATCCTGAAGATGCATCCTGAAGATGCAATCCTGTCCCGTTTCCCCAAGCTCTGCGCCACCGCACCGGCCGCAGCTCCACACTTGCCACAGAGTCCCCGCCCCACCTTCCTGCTATTTGTGCTTAGGTTTTGCGTTATGCCTTAGGCTTAGAAAAGCTTCTCCCTCTGGAAGGCACTGGTCCCTTAAATTCCATAAAGGCCCTGAATATACAGACATTTCTATAATTGAGTAATTGACAGAAAGTTGCTCTCTGTACATGTACATGTCTGGTGCTGCAGGCCCAGTCATCAAAGAGCTTCCACCTGCCTTTGCATGTGTGGTGGGGGCTGCTCCCCACCTTGCAGGGACGCCGCTGCCTCCTATGATGGCCTCCGACACACCCTCCTCATGAGCTGAGATCGTGTCCTATTTTCCTGTTTTCCCTCCAGGCCCAGAAAAGCCATGCCTCGTCCCAGTGCGTGTGTCTGCAGGGGTATTTCACATTTCTTGTAAATATCCTCATAACAGGCCTGCCAGGTATGGTGGGGCAAACATTTGACACTTGTTGAGTACAACTGTCTGTGAACAATTCCAAACGGGCACCAAGCACGCACGCGCAGGCAGAACTCCTCTGTGTGCAGAAATCCTAATTTTATACCTAAACTCCTTGCTACTGTGTTGAGTGCAAAACCATGCTCCCTCTTTCAAAGAATGAAAATTCACATTGGAAGCCAATGTGTTCTCTTGTTGTGTTTTGTTTTGTTTTGTTTTTGTTTTCCATCTCTGCTACCCTTGCCACAGTTTTACTTCAATCTCATGCCTCTTTCCTGAGCCACATCATTACTTCCTTTACAGTTCTGCCTACCAGCTGCTGGAGTGGGCCAGGAGGGGAGTGAAGAAAATGCAAGACCAGGCTGACCCACTCCCCGCACAGCTTCCAGAAGGAGGGTTCTCAAATGCAAAGCCACTCCTGGGCATACAGGGTGTCCCATGCCTGCCTCTAGTTTGCGGCTGCTTGACAGGAGGGACTATATTAAATTCATTTCTAACAACCCCAGTTCCTCACCCAATGACTGCACACCAAGGACACATGACTCAGAAACCCTGAGTTTTAACTCTAGATATGTAATTAACTAGCTAAAGACTTTTGCTCATCAATTAAACAGAGGAAAGAAGAAAGAGGAAAAGAGAGAGGGAGAGAGGGAAAAAGGAAGGGGAAAAGGAAATTTGTTAAAACTGCAGGGTTTGTTTGGGCCTCTTCTCTTGTAACAGTCTTTTGTTCTGTCATTTTTGGAAACAGATTCAGGTAAATGGCAAGTAAGCAGACCTTACACATCCAATTACACAGATTCATTCTGAGAAGAGGAAGGAGGCAAGAAAAGGTTTAACTTAGAAAACAAAGTCACAAAGAATTTAATTGTGTGAAGAGGACTGTCTATGAGCTCAGAAAGCGACATGACACCGAGACAGGTTCATCAATCCATTAAGGAACAGCATGTAGCCAACAAAGAAGGTATATCGGATCAGAATGTGTTGCATATTAACTTTCATGCTCCCAAAATCACTGGAGATTCACTTATCTCTAAACGCACACAAACATTTCAACCCAGAGACTCCTTGCTTGGCCAGTAAGGGTAAAAATCAAACAAACATTTTTCAGGTATTTCGTGTTCATGTTACCTGAGGACTCCTGAAGTTACCTATGATCCTGTCTGTTCAGGCCTCAGTATCTCTCTGTGGAAAAAGGCACGATTCAGAAAAGATGTCCTCCAGTATCTCAAACATAGAAGGTAGATTTCATGCATCAAATCACCACTTACAACTTAGCCTAATTCAAGTCCAAGTACAACTTCATCCTTGACCTCTGCTTCTCCGTGCTGAGGACAGTCCCCTTCTTCATCCATCTTTTAAAATTATCAAAATAATCTTGTCATCTCCCTTCAGTGATCAATCACAGTTCAAAGACCACCACAAATTCAACACTGGCATCATGATGGCATAAACCATGGAGACCAGCAAGGCAGGGCCGGTCATTAACTGAAGATCTTCTGTGCATGAATGCCTATGCTCAGTAATGGGAAAGGCATTGCCCTGCCTCTTGAAGTTTATGCTGCAGTTAATAAGACAAGTGCATAAACATTCAAGTAAAAGAGAATGGAGAAGAACTAATGTTTTATTAACTACCTGGTCTAAGTGTTAGAAGTTTTCCCTATTTCAGTGAATTTAACTATCCCTAATCTGATGAGATACGTGGCTTCACAGATGAGGAAACCAGTGTTCAGTCAGAAGGCTAAATAGCACAAAGTTTTGATATAGGAGGTAGAAAGAAAGTATTTAGGCAAGCAGTGAGGGCAAAAGAGTGTTTGGCGGAGCTTCCCTTCTACCAAAAATCTGCCCCCCAAAATAATTTCTCTTGTAACAAAGAACAGCCTGAAAAATGGAGCTGCAAACAAAAATAAGGAAGCTAGAAGCTTGGATGGGGGATGCCAGCAGCTGCACCAACAGAAAAGAGTTACCTTGGGGCCAGGCATGTCCAACATGGAGGCTCCATCTTCCCTTTTCTGTTACCACGTGTACAGTAATAAATAAAAGGGCAACATGGTACAGTTCAGGCAGAGAACCCGCCTGCATAATAAAACATTAGGGTGGGGGCTACCAGAGATTTGGGTCCTATGCAAATGGCACACCTGGTCTAACCAGTCTTTAGCTCCCTGTGTAGATCAGGTATCACTTCCCCACCAGCTTACCTATAAACTCCTTGTATTTCACTATGGATCCGACAACCATTTTTTCAGGACCCCTCTCTGTAGCGGAGAGCTATTCTCTTTCTTTCACCTGTTAAACTTCCACTCTCAACCTCACTCTTCCTGTGTTCGTGTCCTTGTTCTCCCTGGCCATGAAACAACAAACCTCGGGTATTACCCCCAGACAACGAGGCTGTTTCAATTTCACATGTATTTAGCAAATGAGAGAGAGATTTTCAAATGCCAATCAAACACTGTCGCTAATATTACTCCCACAATACCACACACTGCCTAGGAATTCCAAGAAAACACAGCATTTCCAGGTGGCCAAGTCAGGAATGCTTCATGGAAGAAGGGCTATGCGTGCTGGGCTTTAAGGTTGGAGTGACGTTGTTATGTGAGTGAAAGAAATTCCAGGCAGAAGGACAAAAGGGGGGTGAGTATTCAAAGTCATGTGCCAGACATAAAGGCATGGCCTCAAGGATGTCATCCACAGCAAGATCCCTGCATCGGACCTTTCCTCTCTTAGTGTTCTCTGGCTCTTAGTGTCCTCTTGTCCTTAGGATGCACGCATGTCTCATCTCTCCAAATACATTACTATCTCCTAAGGCTGGATCTGTATCAAGTACTCTGGATGGCAGAGACTCCACTCACAGTGCTCTGGGCCCAGTAGGCACACGGTGCAGGTCTGTAAAAGAGTAGTTCGCATTCTAAGAGAAAAACACTGTACCTTTATAGGAATTCAGTCTGGAAAAGAAAACGCCTCCACCCCTTAGAAATTAATTTTTTTCCTGGTCATATTGTCACTGTACATAATCCTTATCCTCATAAAGGTTTATTATCATAAAGATAATTGCAACATGTTAAATGTCTATGAAGCAGCAGACCTTTCTGTGATACAGTAAGAGATAACTGGAAACCCATGGACTGCTTTAACATCAGACTTAAAAAAAGAAAAGCATGCATTATTCCTTTTCTAATTGCTAAATTATTACATGTTTTAAAGAGAAATTACACTAAAAGCCATAAAGAAAAAAAACCACGTAAGTCCAAGAAAGACATCCAGAGGACCAAGTTGTATTTCAAACAGCAAAGCAGAATTTTCTGAAAGCTTTCTTCAGTACCACACACACACACACACACACACCCATACACACACACAATTGAAATTGGCATTATGCTGACCAATGACTTCATACAATCACTTCACTGCCAATTTCAAAATTAAGCGCATGCCAGCACTTTCTTCAGTTCTTCCTTCATGCTGAAGGAAGTAAACAAACCACTTGTGAGTGTGAATGCAGTGGAGAGCCTGAAACTGCCACAGACCTGCCTGCCCATGGCGAAGGAGAAAAGAACTCTCATACCGCCACACCGGGGAACCCACGTATATGCCAGGAACATTTCAGGTGTGGAAGTGCCTCGAGATTTACTTGGCATGACCTCCTCCCTTCACGGTGAGAAGAAATACATGCCTGATCTATGCAGAGAGCAGGTCAGTGCTGTTCTGTCTGAGAATCCTCTCTCTACACACCAACATCCCCAGTCCTGATTAATTTCTCCTTCAATTCCAGATGGCATTTCTTTCCCCGGTTGCATGTTGTGACCATCACTTTCCAGAACACAACCTTGGCCACTCTCATTGCCTTCATAAAAGAGTATCATCCAGGGGCCCAGGTGGACTCACCCCAACTCAAGTTCTCTAACAAAAGTCAAAGTCCCTTCATGGTATGCCTTCCGAGTGTCGGAAGCCACCTTCAGCTGGGCTCATTTTTAAAAAAATAAGAGAGTAAGGCAGATTCTCAGAGTCGATCTGGGAACCTCAAAGGTTTTCACTCTGTTGCAAAGATTCCATGCCAAAGGCACAAGGGTCTTTGATGTACATGGTCCCTAGTCTACTCCAAGGGAATAAAAGGAAAAAGAGGATTTTAGGGCTTCACTGAACAACACAGTGTACTTTTCCTCCACCCATGTTTCCATTTAGTTCTCCTGTGGTCTCCATTGCCATGAATTATCCTCCCGGATACTAGGGGCAAGACATTCATTTCTAACTGTTAGAATCACAGAATGTGAGGGCTGGAGGGTCTCTGGAACACGGGCCACCCAGAGGAAACAACACGGAGCAGCGCTGTACAGTCTCCACAGGAGGGCAGGGGGGGAACAACACGCAGCGGCGTTGTGTGATCTCCACACGAGGGCAGGGACAGGTAGCCCCTTGACTGCGATCCAAATGCCTATTTGGTAGTAGGCTAGTCCCAGGGAATCCAGGGGACTTGGGAACTTCACTTGCTGCTCCAGTGTGATGGTTTGCATGTTTTTTCCCTCTGGAACTCATGCTGAAACTTAATCCTCAATGAAACAGTATGGGGGGTGGTGGTGATCTTTTAAGAAGTGACTGGGTCATAAGGCATCTGTCCTCATGACTGGATGAATCCATTCCCAGGTCATGGATGAACACATTAACGGGATGGATCCATTCCCAGGTCATGGATGAACAGATTAACGGGTTATCACAGGAGCAGAATAGCTGTCATGAGAGTGGGTCTGTTATAGAAGCCACTTTGGTTTTCTTTTGTGTGCCCCTCCTCCTGTGATGCCTTCTGCTGTGCTATGATGCAGTGTGAGGCCCCCCAGCAAGAGCCCACCCCATGAGGTCACCTGATCCCGGACTTCCCAGCCTCTAGGATTATGAGAAATACACTTCTTTTCTTTATATCACCCAGTCTCAGATACTCTATTACAGCAACAGAAAATGAACAAAGACATCCAACAGCAGCTCTCCTAGCTGGATGTGCACACGCCAACAGTACATCATAATCCCTGTTTTCCTAGTAATCTATTAAATAATCATGCCAATGAGCCATGCTCCACTTTCACTTCCATCCCGCTGACCGGTCTCTCTGCTTCCTTTTTATAGTCTCTGACTCCTGGCCATGCCCCAATGTCCCACTGAGAGAACAAGCTGTGAAAGTTACAAGGCTTCATGAGACCCTGAGATCGGAACTCCCTGGAGTTGCAGACAGGCCGGGGCGCTTCTCATGTATCAGATCACCAGCCTCACACCCAGTGCTGTGACTTGGCCACAGGGATGCGGAAGCCCCATCCTCTCACTGAGGGAGTTTATTTGGAATGAGTCAATGAGGTGCTTCACCAGGAGCATCACGTGTTTTGTACTCCAAGGGCAGTAAGAGAGTGATCAGGGGAGCAAGTACTGGGGAGCAGTAACTGGAGCCCCATGCTGCACCCACAAGATGATCGAATGCACCATTTAGGGAGCCGCTGGGTAAGAGAGAAGCTTTCAGGGAGCCATTGGGTAAAAGAGGCGCTTTGGAAGAGTGTCCAAGCTCCTTTCAGCAGGGCCCACTCTTAACCTTGATCTCTGCACAGCCCACCCACTGCCACCTTGCAGGTGAGATACCAAACCCATGTCCACCTCTGCCTCCTCCTGCGGGATCCACAGAAGCAACTGCCTGATTGGGAAGGCAGCCAGCCTACGACCCTCTAGGAAATCCACGTGGACAGTCCCCCAGAATCATGGACACTGACCTTCAGTTTTGTTCCTCAGCGTCCCACACACTCCCCACCATGACACAGGAGAGAGGCTACTGCATTAGCTCAAGGTGCTAGTCACAATCCAACATTTGTAACTCCCAGAGGCAGCCAGCACTCCACCAAGAACGACCGAAGTGGGCCACACGGGTTATTGCTCAAGGTCTATGCTGACAGCACTATGAATCACTAAGACATCTGCCTCGAGAACCTTAACCAGCTGCTCTACCTAAATGGCAACATTCTTTTTTCTCCCAAACTGGGTGATCACCTGGGTGTGGGGGAGGAAAGCAAGGAAGGTTTGCCCTTGTCCTTGCGTTTGTTCCATCTCTGGCACGGCAGGCAGCTGAGTTACTGGGCTGTGCCCTTCAATCACTTCACTTTGCTTTCTGTCCCTTCATCAGCCCAGAGCAGAGCCCTGCAGAAGGGACTGCTGAGGCCAGGCAGAGCGGTGATCAGGTTCCACCTTCCAGGAAGAGAGAGCGTGCCTGGTGCCCCGTGGTGCCTGTGCATGACAGCCTGGCTGCAGACTACTGTGTGCTTCCATCTGTCACCTTCCAGTGCAATGTGACAGCAGCCCTCCGGCGATCCATCTGCTTCCCTGGAGCTCCATCCCGACTCCCCCACCCCATTCTGTCGTCGCCTAACTGGGCACATCCAAGATTAGGCAGCCTCAGCTGCAGCCCCCAGAAGGAAAGCTAAGAGCCTCACACCAAGCTGCTAAAAAACAGACATGTTGAGATTGAGTGGTGAGAGGCGGGGAACTAGTGATGGCCCACAGTCCCTGCAAGGCAATATAGAGTGCTAAGATTGGAAAAGGGGTAGGAGGAAACAAGGACATTTTCTTTTACTTAAAAATAAAAGCATTTGCAAAGAGGTAGCTCTCAGAATATGCCTTTCGGTGTCCTCTGGGTTCTCAGCAGCAGCCTAGAACCAGAGGGCTCATAAAGTCCAAGTATTTAGAGAGATGACAGTGCCATTCAATCCCAAAAGCACTTGTTGAGGGCCAGCTCTATGTAAAAGTGTGCAGAGTTGCTTGGAGGAAATATAGAGATAAACCATGCGGGGTACCCATTTCCTGCCAATCCCACAGCAGCCTCTATGCAGTGAGCTCTCTGAGACTGGTGTGGTCAACGCCAAGGTGGGCATCAGGTAGACCAGTTTCTCTCTTACTAAGCACAACATCCGGCACTTATCCGCACACAAGCACATCCTTCCAGTCACACTTTGCACACAGTTTTGCACAAATACAATGCAAAAGGGAATTGTTTTAGAATACAGTTCCTTCATTCAGCAAATATTTACCAAGTGCCTTCTGACCTCTGAGCACTCTTAACACCGGAGCAGGTGCCAGGCCTTCTACACTGAGCTCAGAGCCCAGATGCAGCTGGTAAAGCCCTACATGCAGGGCAGAGGGATACAGGATTCAACAGAGGCAAGCATGTGGGGCAGAGAAGGGGTTTCTCAACCAGAAGAGCTCCCACGAAGAGCTTGTTGCAGACACTGGACCAAGGGGAGGGAAGAGCCAGTGAGAAGCCATAGCACCAAAGGGCTGTCCAGGGCCACCAATTATTCCTTACATTCCAGTTGGAGTGTGCTGGTGGCCCAAGAGTAAATGAGTCTGCAGCCAGGCCAGGAGCTTCCTCAAAGGTTTAGGAAAAGAGTCCAAACGTTGTTCCTGCTCCTGATGCCCTGAGAACTACTGATGGAGTTTTCAACAGAGAATAGTTTACTACGCTTGTCATTTTCGTATGATTTCCTACAGTCTGAGACAAGGAAAGCAGTCAGAACTGCTGCAGGTAAGTAATAATTTGCAAGTGCCCTGCATATTTTTCGTAGCACATGTATGTGCTGAAAGCCTATCAGACAACGTATGAGGGAGTGGACTACAAACCGCCAAGGCTCCCGGAAGCATGCAGGGTTGTTCTTACATTGAAGCTGAGCAGCGTACCAGGATGCCACTAGATTAGAACAGAGTATCCCGAAGCCAGACCTGAGATTAACAGTCGGCCAAGCAAACAAAAATCTCGGTCTAAGATCCAAGAGACCCAGATTCAAGACCCTACTGCAAATTAAATTCATGAGACCTTGGACCATTCCATGGTGCCATAAAGCCTCAGTATCCTCATCTGTGATTTGGGTTACTGAGAACTGCCCTGCTTCTCACAGGGCTGTCAAGGGGATCTCTGTAATAACCTACAGCAATGACGTCCAAAAAGATGTGTGGTGTACAGATGAGATTAAAGAGCTGAAAGCTGCTTCTTCCGGAGGCACCTCTGACTCTCTAGTTTGGCTATTTCACGACCATTTCAGGTACACACCATGGATACAGAGGAAAGTGACTAGCCTCAAGGAGTTTACAGGAAAGTAAGTGGCTATAACTGTGCATATTATCCCCCGCCCCCTAAAAAAAAACAGAAACAAGAAAAGAATTTGCTAGTCGGCAGCCAGGACTCCTTGGTGTCTGACACAATCCTCTATGAATCACACAACTCCCTCAACATGTAATCTGGGCTATTTTAGAACCCCCAATAAGCTTTCAATGGGTTAGGAGGGATCACCTTATTTTTAAAGGTCCTCGAGGGCTTGAAGCCATGTTGTAATATTTTTACAGCCTCTTTCAGAGTCAGGAGCTATACGGATTTTGTCCTCACTCTGAATTTAACTAGTACTTAAGTGTGCTGATTATAGCTGCAAACACACTTCTTGTTCCAGTGTGTGGTTGGAGAGGTGGACAGGGAAGAAGCTTTGGAAATTTACAGCACAGAAATAGCATGTGGTCTGTCTGCCTGAAAAGAATCAATCCTTCTGTGACAACAGCTAGAAGACCAGCACAGGGCCTGTAGCAAACAAAAGACAGCCATTAAAACGGGGCTTCTTATCACCAAATCCCTGTTTTGGGACACTGGACAGGCTTTTCCAGTCCAGGAGACACCAATAAAGCCAGGAGCAGGCACGGAGCTAGGGTGCAACAGACAGGACAAGTCTGGCTGGAAAATCGGGGGTCATCCAAGCAAAACATTTAGACACAGTGATGATTGTAAAGGAAATAATTAAGAAAGAAATTGCACCAGACACTTCCTAACTGGTTTTGCATGAAGGAGCAACTCTGTTTGGTTGTGGAAATGAGCTGTGGATGGCAGGAGGGCCTGGAATGGGCTGAGAAGAACTGACTTGATCAAGCCACTGGCCAGCCCTGGGACCCCCGCAGGTCTCTGATCCCTCCTCTGTAACATGAAGGCCTTAAATGTAAAGGATGCTCTTTTGGGTTTCATGGAGGGGAACCACGGAGGCGAAGCCTTAGTTGATGGGGGTCACAGGTACCCTAAACTTATTCCCATCTCAGCCTGAGCTGAATTTTATTTTTATTTATTTTTAAGACACTAGGCTTCCATAAGACTTCCTTTGGAAAATGGATCACCACAAAACTACTCCCCAAATTTTGAAAACTCTGTACTGCATGATCGCTATGATTTCCTTTAAGCATTCATATTTACACACAACAGTGCTGCCTTACAGTAAAACAATCAGAAGAAAAAAGGTTTCTTCTCTTACCCTAACAGACTCTGTCATTGTGCTATGGACACCCTAATAAACACGTCTGATAATGAAATCCTGATTTGTTCCCAAATTTCAAGTCACACAGAAAAAATAGGGCAAAGACGCATCTATTTTTAAAATAATACTATCTTTTGGAGAAGGTAGTGCGTGGGTCACCTTATAAATGTTGACATACATTTACTACGGAAAATAAGGTTTAAAAAATTATAGAATGAAAATAACCTAGAATATCAACTTGATGACAGCTAAGTTTACCAGTGCTATGTTCTTTCCACGTTTGCAAAGTGTGTCACACGGCCCTGGACTCACATGTACGTAAGAGCTCAGTCCTTCGTCTAGTTCACATGATCATAAAATATTTTTTCTACAGTGAAAATCTGTTTCTACTTAATTGGAAATCTATGTAAGTGTCACAAAAAACCTATCAGCGAAGAGTTCCCATCTTCTTTGATGCTCCACCCAAATGATTAAACAGGCTTTGAACCAAGGGGCCACCCACGTCTTCAGTCCCAACAAAATCAACAATTGCAGACATCCACTTCCCTCATTATGATGAACGAGATTCTATCAAGACCCTTCCCACCAGAAAATAACTAAAGCCCAGTTAAAACAGATTGAACTAAAAAATGAATAAGCTTATAAACCTGTAAGTGGACTATAGAATTCTAAGGCTCTTAGGGTTTTCAGAAACTGAGAATTGAAGGCTTTTTTTTTTTTTAACTTTCTGTGCACAGAAAAATATCAGTGGTGTCTACTAAGAGCAGAGAAACAGAATGTATAACTTCCAAATTATAAAAGAAAAAAGAAGTAATAATATAAAGAAACAAATATGTACTTAAAAAACAGGAAACAGCATAAAAGCATTTGGAGAAAAAAAAACCAAATACATTAAAGATCGTAAAAAATAAATGGATTAAGCTTGACAGCCAAAAGAAAGAAATGGCAAAATCAAATTTTAAAAACAGATAAATGTACCTAAAACTATAAGAAATTGGAGAAATTAGAAGTCAAAGGATGGAGAAAAGTGATCAAGAAAAATGCCAATCAAAAGAAAGCTATCAGACAAATTAGGCTTTAAAGAATAAAGCCTAACTAGAGAAAAAGAACGTAATAATTATAAAAGGCTTAATTCATTAAGAAGGCATAAAATTTTAAGTTTGTATACATCAAATAACTTCAAAATATACAAAGCGAAAATTACACTTACTGAGAAAAATGCCAAGTACACCATCACACTGAGAAAACTCATTATATATGACTTTAAAATGGCAAACATGCAAACTAGTAAAAATGTAGAAAACATGAAAAGCACCGTAAACAATCTTGATGTAATAGATTGTAAAACCCAGAAACGATACACTGGGAATTCACAGTTTTCTCAAAAAAAAAAAAAAAAAAACAGAACATTCACACAACAAAAGCTGACATTATACTGGAAAGAACAACTCAGCAGACCATGTGTTTTGACCTCAATGCAATTAAGATAGATGTCGATAATGAAAAGATTTCCCATGTTGGAAAATTTTGAAAGACTTATCAGTAACTCATGGGTTATAGAAAAATATGTAACTTAAAAAATATGTAGAACTGAACATTAATGAGAATATTATTTAAGAAAATATATGAGATGCCATTAAAGCAGTAGTGAGAAGAAAATTTTTTTTTTGAGATGCAGTTTTGCTCTTGTTTCCCAGGCTGGAGTACAGTGGCAAGATCTTGGCTCACTGCAACCTCCATCTCCTGGGCTCAAGCAATTCTCCTGCCTCAGCCTCCCGAGTAGCTGGGATTACAGGCGCCCGCCACCATGCCTCGCTAATTTTTGTATTTTTTAGCTGAGACAGGGTTTCGCCATGTTGGCCAGGCTGGTCTCAAACTCCTGACCTCAGGTGATCCACCAGCTTCGGCCTCCCAAAGTGCTGGGATTACAGATGTGAGCCATTGCATCCAGCCCTGAAAAGAAAATTCATAATCTTAAATGCTTATAGGGCTAAAAATTATTGAGTTGTTTTTAGCTGACCAAGTCAGAAAAGCAACTACAGCCCAAACTCAAGGAGAGCGAAAGAAGACCTATAACAAACAAAAGCAAAAATAAATAAAACACAAAGTAAAGTTACAGTACAGAGGCTCAACAAAGTCGAGTGCTTTCCTTCGAAAATCATAATAAATGCACAATCTGGCAGGTTCGTTGAGGAAGAAAAAAGAACAACCGTATTGTAATAAATAATAGAAGAGAATTAAAATCTGTGAATAATTTTATGCTAATTAAATTGAAAAGCAGGGAATTATGAACACATGCCTAAAAGAATACCATTTAACCTGGGTAGCATGGTAAGATTCCATCTCTGAAACATATATGTGTGTGTGTATATATATATATATAAAATATAAATACATATCTGGATTCTATTTGCTCATATTAAAATTTTTTCTTAAGTTATATATATAAACATATGTTAACATACTTTTTTATATATAACATGTATATATATATACATAAAGCTTAAGAAAACTGACAAGAAGAAACGAGTGCAAATAATTTTACGAACTTTGAAAAAAACTGACTAGAAATCTTCCTACAATAAAATCACCAGGTCTCATTTTCAGTTGAGTACTACCAAAATTCCAAGAACAGATAATATAAATCGTAAACAAAATCTTCTGGTAAATTGGGAAAAACAGGGAAAAAAAAAACCCTCCCTCTTCAATCAGACAAAAGCAGTTAAGGAAAGAAAAAATATAGGCCAAACTCTCTCATGAGTAAAGAAGCAAAAATTTAAAACAAAATATGAGCAAATGGAATCCAGATGTGTGTCAGATGTGTATTTAAACAAGCTAGATTTATCTTAGAACTATAAGAGAATTTAACATTAGAATATACTGTAAGTGTAATAGAACATTAAAAAAAAAAAAAAACAGTGAGAACCATATGGTCCTCTTAATAGATGCAGAACAGGCCTTTGATAAAATTCAACATGCATTTATGATTAAAAACATAAAATACAACTCGACAAATTAGATACACAAGGTAATTTCCTTAACCTAACAAAGGACATTTACAAAAATACGGCGGCAAACATATTCTTAATTAAATTAGAACATTCCCTACAAAACTCAGGCTGAAGGAAAAGATATCTGCTATTACTTCAATTCAATATTATACCTTGGGCTCTAATGCAAAAGAGAAAACAATAAAAAGAAAGAGAAACTATAAGAATTAAAATTGAATAAACAATAATTTCATTATTTAAAAAACACAGCATACGTACAAGAATCTATAGACAAAATATTAAGAACACCAAAGGTTTGGTAAAGTGACTAGATGCAAGATCAATAATTAAAAGGTAATTACATTTATACACTCCAGCAAAGATTCCATTTCCAAGGGTATAAAAGAAACTAAGGTACTAGGAGCACATTCAACAAAAGATAAGTAAGGTGTATGGATCTAGAGAAAAGTACAAAACATAGAAATTTAAGACATAAATACATGGATGGTGATACAATGTTCATGGATGAGAAAAGTCAGTATCACAGAATATGCCAGTTCTTTCTAAACTGACCTACAGATTTAATGCAATCCAAGCAACTTCCCAACAAGGGTTTACTGCTGTTGTCATCGGTGCTGTTAGTTCATAAACTAACTCTAAAATCTCTATAGAGGGCAGAGGACCAGGTATAGCCAAACGCCACCGAATAAGAGGGAAAAGGCTGAAAGCCAAGTGCCAAAACTTACTAGAGAGCTGGAGTCATTAAGAGCATGCTGCATTGACACAGAGGTGGACAACCTAACCAAGTTAATAAAGGAGACACAGGAAAAAAAAAAAAAAAAAAAAAACATGAATACATGGAAATATGACACATAACAGAGTGTGTATTTCAGATAAATAGAGAAAAAGGGCCATTCAATAAATGTTACTAGGTATTGTCTTTCCTTATGAATAAAAATCATATTGGATTCCTCCATCACACACAAAAGTTAATTCTAAATACTTCTAAAACTATTAAATATAAGAGAGTGACTTATGACCTCAGAATATAGAAGACTGTATTAAATAAAAGGCCCTAACTATAAATAGGCAAGGTTGATATAGTCAGCATGTTAAAATCAAGAACTTCTAGTCATTAAAAAGGTAACTTACAGAAAGTGAAAACGGATTGCACAAACTGGGAGGTAATATTTTTAACACATGAAACTAACAATAGTCTTCAGAATATAGGAAAAATGTGTTCAAACCAGTAAGAAAAACACAATCCAATAAAAAAACTAGACCAAAAATATGGGCAGTCATTTTACAGTTTAATGGTGATTAAACATGGGAAAAGAAGCTCAACATTACTGGTACCTTAAATTCATCTTACTATTAATTTGGCAAAAATTAACACACCTAATAATGCCGAGTGTTGGGATAAGAAAGGCATACATTTTAAAGGAAACTCTTATTCACTGCTGATGGCAATGTGAATTGGTATGATCACACTTCAGAAATCACTGCAGCATTTTCTTGCAAACTTAATCATTAATTAGCTTTTATTTTTCAGGCCCAGCTGTGCTCTTCCTTGGTATATAATCAAGAAAAAAATTGCACTCATGGACTAGGTATTTAGGAACCAAGAATACTAATAGCAGACTGTTTTCTGACAGTAAAGATTGAAAATCATCCAAACATCCAATGGCAGGAGAATGCATGAAGAAACTGATGCTAAGATTATCAAGTATCACACAACATGAAATGAATAAATACAGTTACACAAAACAACATGGTTAAATCTTAGAGAACACTGAGTAAGCAAGTCTACCTATAGCACAATATCATTGTTAACGAGTAAAAGGATACGAAGTTTAGCAATAAAGAATGCTTAAAATAGCAAGGGAAGATTAGGAGGTAGCTCAGGGGAAAGGTGGGATGCCAGGGCAGCAATATATGGGGGCACCATTCACATCGACAATGCTCTCGTTTGCAAGGAAGGTTCACGGATATTTGCGAATGATGCTCCAAAACTGACATAACTCAGTTTTTCATGTGTCAAATTCTACTGAATACAGCTCTTTAAATGCACTGCTTAAAACAGTAATATGGCAGAATCCTGTTCTGATTAAAAAGCGGGTATCTTTTTATGCCTCCTAAATTTTCTAGAAGGGTAAATAAAAATAACAATAATAGTGATGATGATAGTGGTTTTCTCTGGGGAAGAAGGTAGAGAATTTAAATTTTAACTTAATACACTCTCTGTAGTTTAATAATTTTACTGTGTATGTATATTTATTTTTAAAATAAATTATCCCCAATTACTTAACTAATTCCTTAGAGAACTTTTAGAACTCAAATACAAAAGTTAAGATTAAGAACAAAGACAGATCCTGAATGAATTTCGAAAATCCAGTGTTGATTCGTCAATGAATTGAAAGAACACAGAAATGGCCAGGGGCTGAGTGCAGGTCTCTGAAATGGAAGTCCCGGGTAACGCCCACACCCTACTCACTCCATGGTCTCTTCAAGGAGAGCCTCAGCTCTGTGCTAAAGAGGCCTAGACTGCCTCCAGGGTCAGCTCGCAAAGTCTGTGGATTTCATGATCCTTTTAATACAGAGGATGTCCTTTAATTCCTGTCCTATATAAGAATTTTCCTCGGACGATGCACTTTCAATTTATTCTCTATTCTACCAGAAGTTTCTTGATTTCCTTAAAAAAAAAAAAAAAAAAAAAAAAGGGGGGGGGGGAGGGGGGAGGGGAGGGGATTGTGAAATGCCTTCCCCAGGTTAAGCCCTTCTTCAAAGATTCTGAAATGTGATTCTTCCCCCCATTCTGGAAACATTTATGTACAAACCTCCTGTTTATAGTTAATCCTCACATTCAGTTGACTTATTCACATAGTGGAGAAATGTTTAACAGCAGGCTCTTCATTCTGATTCTTCAAAACCTCAAATTGCATTTGACTTTTTCTTTCTGGGAAGTGTTGGTGATAATATGACACTCTTTGGGGCTGACTTTAGCCGGCACCGAAGTTTTCAACTTGAATTGGGCAAAGAGGACCCAGAAGAGAAATCAAAAGCACCATGTGATCATCCCGCATGGCCTATGCTTTCAGGGATGGACAGGCACCCCAGAGCCCACTGGTGCCTCTCCTCTGTCCCCAGTGACCTCATCCACTAATGGACTTCACAGTCATGTTCCTAGTCTCTGCAAAATAATTCATCTGATTTCAATATGTGCTTCTTCCCACAGCTGGACACCATTATTTCTGGTACTCAAGATCTCTTCTGAAGCACATGAAACACCAGCTGATAGCCCTTAAAATGGCTCCTCCAAAACACCAATGTCCAGAAACGATCCACTCCACTCCCACCAGGCCCATGCCCATCTGGACCCTGGAGAGTCTTGCAATCCTAAATCACTTCCATTTGGAATCAAGATATTTTCCAAGATGTTCTAATCTTCCCTGCTTTCCTGGTGCTAAGAGTCACCTCCTAAGAGTCCCTCCAAAATTTTTACCAGGCAGAAAGGTAATGTGAGATTTGGAAATGGAGCATCCTGGGCTTGTTTCAACTCCACCAATGGCCCGTTGCCTCATCTTGAGCAAGCCTTGTTCAGTCTCAGTTTTCTCAGCCGGATGATGGGAAACACCATAGCTCACAGAGGAATTGTGTAAGCTGGCAAAATAACCATGCAAATGGAATTTCATTTATAAACATCAAAGTGATAAACAAATGATAGCTGTCAGCAGCAACCATGAGGTATTTCATGCATCCCTAGACCTCTGGGCAGGATCCAAACTTGCGTGGCTCCAAGAGCTTGAGAATCAAAATCAACCTCCTCTAAAGTTGTCCCTTCTCTCTGTGCTGTGACAGAAGACATCCCTCAGCCAGATCTGGATCTCCCAAATTCCTGCAGCCCTGCAGCACCATCAGAGTATTCTCCCCTAAGAGAATAACACATGTAGACCATCTCCACACCCAGTCTTCCTTGCAGCTGGGAGCAACAGAGCTCGCTGGTACCTTGTTTGTATCTGCTGAGTTTCCACCATTCAGCATGGCTGCACCAGCTGCACACACTGACCTCCTTCCCTCTTCCCTCGGGACCTAGATTGGGCTGCAGGTGGTCATTTTGTGTGCGTTTAGTTCTTAGCCCATAGTTAACATGTGAGTGGCTAATATCTGAATGTCGATCACACGTTATGAACAATTTCCCCATCCTTCAATACATCTGATCCTTAGAGAGAGCATCTGCCATTCCCATTGTACAATGAACAAATCCAAGAGAGATGTGGCTTCTCCAGATCACGTGGGCAGGAAGGGGCGGAGCCAGGCCTCACCAGCTCTCCAGCTCCACCTCTTCCCACAGACCCTCTCATCGGCACTGTGTGGCCTGCAGCAGAGGCTGTCCCTTTTTTTGGCTTAAATACGGCTTAAAATAATTTTTAAAAACTACTCAGGCCCTTTGCACGTGCCCTCAGTTGCCATCAAAAAAATTCATAAGAACTACAAATCACTGAAAATGATGTAACTTCTGGCATATTGCCTTTTGAAAAATAAGTCAAGGTCAGTTGAAAACGATTTAATTTTTGGCCTATCACTAATTTTTATATATGCAGAAACTTTCTTCTTGGGCAGAAATTTTATAGCATTCCTTTATCTCTCTGAAACTATATTAGCATTGTTATTCTCCTGACATAATTTTTACTTCATGTAATGTAAGCTAAGATTCTTTGTCTATATTTTATCAGCAGAAGTATTTTACTGATTTTAAAAATTAAGAAAAGTATTAATTTTTGCAATAGCTTGTTACCATAAGGTTCCAACTATTAAAAATTACAGCAATTGTAATGATTATATAATTAATAAAAACAGGATAAATATAAAATTAATGTATATTTCTTAAATCTAAAAAACAAACTTCTATTGAAAATAGAAGAATTTGGATTTTTTTCTCTTTAAGTTTGTATATCTACAGATAAATATTACTTATATGTATAATAAGACTCAATTCAAGATCAATTTTGTTCCAATTTTTCACTTTTATAGCTATAATAACTTCACTACGTTGTTCACATACATACACAGATGGACTAGAAGACACATTGTAAAAATGAAACTCAAGTCCTGAACTTCTACATATATGCCAAAAACCACATAGTCATCAAAGAAAAACTAACTCTAACTGATCAGCTGACAACTTAATCAGCAGATCTTCCCACAAAAGTAAACCTTGGGGAACCACCAGATACGTAAATAATGAACAACCAAGACATTAGTCATTCAAGTCCAGTTTCTGGGAAATACATCAAGAGACTATACTAAGACTTTATAAATAATTGTACTCATTACTTTTTCACTTAGAGCCACCTTGTTTAAGTCAATATACTCAGAACGAGCCTGGAAAAAAATCTTAATACATGATTTTATTATTAAAAATGTTTCAATTACATGTTTGTCAACATTATTTGTATATTTAGCTCATTCTAATAACCTAAGAATCAAAGGAGGTTCTCACTGTCAAATCGATCAACCCTATGTTCTATCAGAAGAGGTTTCACCTTATTTTTAAATTCAAATAAACGTTTTTACATTGACTATATATTTATGTACATATAATTACAGGTATCATATTTATTTATATCATATATATTTACAGAGAGAGAAAGAAAAAAGGAAAAGTAATTTTTAAAGCACTGAGGGATAAATTATGAAACATAACTCATAAAACAGATTATTAAAATCAGTAAGGTCAGGTTTAAATCAAGATTGAGGTGATTGAATTACGTTACCCATTTTATAACAAATTATGAAGGCAAGATACTAATGGTGTTCTCATTAATACTTAATAAAGCAGTGTTAAACTGAGCTACAATTAGAAGTTACTGATGAAGCTGTAAGTCTGAGAGTAGGCATGATATTTCTTTAACGAATGTATATGCATGTGTCTATGAAGCTTTGTTGTTAGGCTTTTGGGAATAATCAAAAGAAATATATGTTTAAAATAAGGACAAAAATACATTTGTTTTTGTTAAGCCTCATGACACAACATTTCCTGCTGGGTCTTCTTCCCTTTATCCCAGAAGCAGGTATCACCCAATCAACCATCCAGAAGCCTTTTGTTCTGAATCACATCACTACCCTTGACACATCTGAATGGTTCTTCCCGCCCAGGAGGCAGATTCTACCTCCTCCCGACAGGAAATCTTCAGACTCCAGGCTCCAAGTGGCCCCCCAGCCCTGCTGTGCCAGGGCCCAGGTTCTCTTCATCTCTTTCCTCACAGCAGGCTCAAAACTGCCTTGGTTGTGAGAATTATTCTAACAGTCAGCACCCATTTCTCATTGTCTTAGTTTTACTCTGGCCTGTGCCCAAGTTTTGGGAACTGGAGTCCACATCCTCAGCTTGTCAACATTACCCAAAAAAAAAAAAAAAAGAGTATCAACAAAAAAACCCACAATCTTACAAACAGAAGTCGGCCTGTGTCTCCTCATTTATCCTGCGGGCCTCAAGCATGGGACCTTGCACATCATGGGTGCTCATTAAATGTCGACTTGATCTTTCTAGAGAAATCTATACTGCCATAGAAAACAGGCACTTGCTGTTCTCTTGCCAGTAGTTCTCTGGCCCCCTCCAATTTGGTAAGTATACACACCCAGAAGGCTCAGAGAAGACTGACCCAGCAACAGACTGACTTAACACCATAGCCTAGAGTACAGAACACGGAGGAAAATGGCCCAAAGTGCTGAAAAACAAAAGAAAACAAACCCCAGAAAACTGTAACTGAGCTAAATGTGGAAAATGTGGTTACGATTGGTTTTAACGATACCATCAGCCGCTGCATCTCAGAAGAGCATCTCTGTTTCCGTTTCTAAAAATACTGCTCATTTCTCCACGTCAGGAACTCTGAAACCAGGAGGAACTGGCGCAAGGTATCGATCTTTTCGCTTCCAGTTCATGCTTTAAAAACGACCTTTGCCCTAAAGGTCAGCTAGCCAAAGGCAGACCAGCAATGAGCCCGCCACACAAAGCTGCAGTTCCCAAACGTGGCCGGTCCCAAGGCTGAGTGATGGCCAAGGCTAAGGCCAAGTTTTTAACCGATGATTTCTTTTCTTTTTAAACTACTGATATTTCTCCACTTGGGAAAAACAAAACAACAAAACCAAACAGAAAAGAAACCTGTACTTCAGATTTAGCTACGTCAGTCATAGAAGGCTGGTTTACAATCCATGAAAACCATCTCTTTTTATAAATCCTGAACATTTAAAAACATCTTTGCTCATGCTGGAATGTCATTTCCTAGTATTTTGGCCATTTCACCACGACTCTTTTGTGAATATGAAGCCATTTCACAGTTCTTGGAATTTGTTTGAGACAGATTCCCAAACAGAGCGTCCTGGGAGGTAGGCGTGGCCAACAGAGAGAACACAAAATTCCACTTAGCCTCATGATGAGTTTTCTCCAGGGTTCTTTAATGTCTCCCTCACACCTGAGGAGTCCCTATCTCGGGACCAGCAAAAGCACTGCAGGGAAAGATGCAATAATCCTAATATGTTAATGTTACGATTAAAAAATAACCATAAAGTTAGAATGCATTTATTTTCCAAGGAATGGAAGAGAAAGTGGGAGGGGAAACTTCAAATGTCAGCTTTCTTGGTGGCCACATTGGGGCCACAGTGCCCCAGCCAGGAAATGCAACAGTGACACCTTAGCAATGCCTTTTCACCTTAGCAATTACCCACCAAAGGCGTAAGTAGGCAATCGGGTAAGTGGAGGGGCAGATCTCTCCAGCAGCCCTTTTAAAGTACGGACAATGAAAACGTGAGGCAGGATGACTAAGAAGCCGAGCTTTTGGGAGGAAGGCTGGAACCTGCGGCACTCGCAGACACCCCACATTCCGGATTCCTCACACCACCTCAGACCCCTGCCTGTGCCACTGCAGGTCCCTTCTCCATCGCCCCGGCCCCACAGTGCTCGGCCTCCTCCCGCATCTCCAATGGCTCCTCCTCTGCTCCTTCCTCCCTCAGCCCTGCTGTCCTCGCTCCTCACTTCCCCGTTTCAGTGCCCTCTGAGATTAGGATCCCCTCTCCCCGGCACACACTACCAACTCCAGCCACTCTTTCCCTGTGTCCCCCTCAGCTTGGCCAAACGATCACTCAGTTCTTGATCTGCACGCGTCAACTCCCCAGCAGGGCTATCTAGAGAAGCATGCAGTCACCAGAGTGGCTCCTTCAGTCTGCGGCCAGGTCTTCGAGAGGGCTGTGAAAGCTTCAGATGACCGCTCTGCACCTCCGCCTCTCTAGAGGACTTTCTGCTGCCTCCTGGTCTCTGCAGACTTCCAATCCCTCCTCCATGTGGCATGCTCAGATGCTAGCTTTGACTCCCGTTTCACAAAGGTCGGTCGGCAATCAGAAGAGAACTGAGGAGCCTCCTCCTCCGAGCACCACCCATGCATGTATCCATCATTTGGTCCATCCCCACTGGTAACTATCCATGTTCCTCCTAAAGCCGGTAACCCCACTTGTCCACAAACCCATCTCTCTCGCCTACTCAAGAAGTGTTTTCAGCAACTCTCCATCCCACATAATCAGTATTTCACTCTCTACTCAATCACTCCCATCAGCATCTAAACATGCTGAGAATGCTCCCAACTGAAAAACAATCCTTCTAAGCTTATTTACCCCACCGGATACCACCTCCAACTCTGCTCCCTTTTGCAGCAAAGCTCAACTGAGTCGTCTACAATCCCTGTATCCACTACCTCCCCTGCATGCTTCTCTCCAGTCCAGCGTATGTGGCCACAGCCACCGGGCCACTGGCCCCGGCACTGACCTGAGCCTCCATTCTCAGTCCTCTCCATGCTCCTGGTTTCCCCGCTTCCTCCCTGGTTGTTCCCTCTTGTTCTCCTTTGCTGGCTTGTCCTCTTCTGTTCCTCATGAAGCTGGAACGCCCCAGGGCCCTGTCCGTACAACTCCTCTCTTCTTTCACTGGAGATCTCATCTGATCTTATTCCTTGAAACACCAACCAGAGGCCAAAGACTCCCATCACACCTCCGGCACAGACCGCCCTCTTAAACGACCAGCTCTGGATAGGATCACCCACTCGGCATCTCCATGTGGGTGGTTTATAATCTTCTCACACTCAGCAAGTTCAAAACTGAACTCTGAATCTCTTTTTTTAATGGAGACGGAGTCTCACTTTTGTCACCCAGGCTGGAGTGCAATGACGTGATCTCAGCTCGTTGCAACCTCCGCCTCCCAGGTTCAAGAGATTCTCCGGACTCAGCCTCCCGAGTAGCTGGAATGACAGGCATCTGCCACAACTCTCAGCTAATTTTTATATTTTTAGTAGAAACGGGGTTTTGCCATGTTGGCCGGGCTGGTCTCGAACTCCTGACCTCAGGTGATCCACCCATCTCAGTCTCCCAAAGTGCTGGGATTACAAGCGTGAGCCACTGTGCCCGGCCTCTGAATCCCTTTTTGCACCCAAACCTTATCTGGCTACAACCTACTCCATCTCCACTGGTGACAATTCCATCTGGTTACTCAAACTAAAGTCCCTGGAACCATTACAGACGTTCCCCTTTTCCTCATACTCACAAGCACTCTGGAAGGACATGGTAAGGGCTTTCTCTTCAAACAGTATCCAGAATGTGGCCGCTTTTCCCTGCTGCTGCTGCTGCTATCTGCAGAGTGTGCCCCACTGTCTCTTGCCTGGATTACTAAAGTAGAATTCTCCAATGACCTCTGAGATGGTCTCCCGGATTGTACTCTTTCCCACCGCCCTCTCCAACATCCTCTGAGATCATCTCCTGAACTCCACCCTTGTCCTCCACCCTCTCCAACATCCTCTGAGATGGTCTCCTGGACTCTACCCTTGTCCTCCACCCTCTCCAATATCCTCTGAGATGGTCTCCTGGACTCTAGCCTTGTCTTCCACCTTCTACAATACCCTGTGAGATGGTCTCCTGGATTTTACCCTTGTCCTCCACCCTCTGCAACACCCTCTGAAATGGTCTCCTGGACTCTAGCCTTGTACTCCACCCTCTCTAATGTCCTCTGAGAAAGTCTCCTGGATTCTAGCCTTGTCATCCGCCTTCTACAAAGACCTCTGAGATGGTCTCCTGGACTCTAGCCTTGTCCTCTACCGTCTCCAAAGCTCTCTGAGATGGTCTCCTGGACTCCAGTCTTGTCCTCTACCCTCTGCAATGGCCTCCGAGATGGTCTCCTGAACTCTACCCTTGTCTTCCACTCTCTCCAAAGTCCTCTGAGATGGTCTCCTGGACTCTAGCCTTGTCTTCTGCCATCTGCAATATCCTCCAAGATGGTCTCTTGGATTCTACCCTTTCCTCCACCTTCTACAGTTTATTCTCAACGTAGAGACCAGAGTAAGCTGATTAAAATGAATTAGACCATGCATCTCTGCTTAAAACCCTACCCTGATTTCTGATCGTGAACCCAGAATTCCCCAACAGCCTGCAATGGCAGGCACAGTCAGGTCCTGCTATGTCCCGCTCAGTCCCAGCTCATGGCTCTGCGCTGCGTCCTTCCAGCCACACTGGGCTGGGTGCTCCTCCAGCTGTCTGTGTGCTACGGCCACCAGTCCTTCTCTCTGCAGTGCTCTTGCCCAGATGCTAAGTGACTAGTTCCTGCACCTCCTTAAAGTCCATATTCAATTTCTCCTTTAGAGACCTCCCTGACCACTCCACTTAAAACTGCAACCTGCCCCGTCCTACTAAACAGGACTAAATAGTCTACTTTTTCTTTTCTCTACAATATCTAGGGCTTGTTGCATAGCATGTAATTTGCTTCTGCTACTGTCAAATGAAAATTATCTGTCTCCTCCTGCCTGTCCCTACCCCCATCCTCCACCTGTACTCCCCACAAACACAGAATCTCCATGCGAGCAGGAACTGGTGCAGCCTCACTGTGTTCTGAGTTAGAGCTGTGCCTGGCACACGCGGGGGCTCAATCCGCGTGTTCTCTGGTGAATCAGGGAGATCTAAAACAGGAGTCTCAAAAGATTGTTATAAGCGGCAAATGAACAAACCTGGAAATCTTTCCAAAGTATAAATAACTACAATGGCATAAAACACTGTGTTGAACACTATCTTAAAATTCATTCCAGGGAAACCTACTAGAAAACTGCCTATATAGTGTGGCTTAAGAGGTATAGAAAAATCCACCCAGGCAGGCCTACCATCTTTTCCAGCAATGGCCTGAGATTCCACTAAGAGGAGATCAATGAAGGTTGGCAAGCCTTCATTTTCCAAATTCAAAGTTACCTCTTAGAAGTCCAGAGGGGAGGAGAGGAAGTGTCTTCCGGCCAGGTCCTGATGTCCTACTGTGCTTATGCACACTCAGACAGCTCTGCCCTCAGGTCAGGCGCCCATAGGGAGAAGTGGGAGAAGGTCTCCGGCACCAGGGCTCCCTGCAGAGCTGGGGGATGCTGGGGGCATGTCAGAGTCAGCAGAGTGCTGGATGCCTAAGAAACAAGGGAAGAACAGAGGCAGTTAGAGGAGCAGGGAGGAGACGGGCAGGGTACAAAGCCTTTCTTCAAGCCCAGAGGAAACGCTACTGACATTAGAAATCTTATCCAGTCAGACAGTTGTGAGGCATAATAGAACACCGGAGAAAAAAACTGAGGTTTACTATGTTAAAAAAAAATCCACCAAGAAGTTAATGAATAAATCCATCAACACAGACAATTCTGAGATAACAAACTGTCCCCTCGATCTTCATTCTGTCCCCTCCTTTTCAATCACAGCCATTCAGCTTTGCCCAGTGAGTCTCCTACACAGAGAGGTGCAAATCCACAGAAAAGCTTGCTTTTCAGGGCAACCATGAAAAAAATAACTCAAAAGAATATAATAAAATAAAAATAGAATTAAAAGAGGATAAAATAAGCTAATGAAAAAGAAGGCAAAATGGAAGAACAGAAGAACACAAACGACATTCAGATCCATGGAAAACAAACAGTACAATGGCAGACATAAATTCAATGTTATCAGTAATTACACTAAATGGTTTAAACACTTCATTCAAATGGCAGGAATTGTTTGAATGAGTAACACTATATGTTATTACAAGAAACATAATTTAGAATAGCACCAGAAAGAATACTTAGAAACAGATTTAACAAAAGATGTGTAAGATCTGTATATTAATAACTACCAAAACATCATTAAAAAAAATTAAAGAAGCCCTAAAAAAGTAGATATCCCATGCTCATGGATGGAAGACAATGTTGCGAAGATAGCAACACTTTCCAAAGTAATATATTAACAGATTGATTAAAAACCACAGAATGGTGTACTTTAAACTGAAGACTTTTATGCTGTTTGAATTCTATTTTAATAAAACTACTATTTAAGAAGAAAGAAAGACGCCTGGCACGATGGCTCACACCTGTAATCCCAGCACTTTGGGAGGCCGAGGCAGGTGGATCACGAGGCAAGGAGTTTGAGACCAGCCTGGCCAACATGGTGAAACCCCATCTCTACCAAAAACAGAAAAATTAGCTGGGCATGGTGGCAGGCACCTGTAATCCCAGCTACATGGGAGGCTGAGGCAGGAGAATCGCTTGAACCCAGGAGGCAGAGGTTGCAGTGAGCCAGGATCGCGCTATTGCACTCCAGCCTGAGTAACAAGAGTGAAACTCCATCAAAAAAAAAAAAGAAAAGAAAGGGCAGGGGAGGGGAGGGAAGGGGAGGGGGG